>NC_043707.1:76327631-76427360 GCF_006229205.1 Suricata suricatta
AATGAAGCCAGGGTTATCTGTTTACTTTGGTCTTTCCCACTAGGCAGTACTTTTGAGCAGGCTGAAATGGGTCAAAAATTTTTTTTCAATGTGGATTAATGGTCAGCACAGTCCTTGAGCCATGTTGGAGGCACTCAATATTTGTTGAGTGAAAAAAAATATTGACTATATGAATGAATGAATTGAAACCCCTGTAACTTTATTCCCAACTTTCTAGATCATTTTTTATGTGATTTTCTGGATCAATGCAATAAGCTTTATTTTCCTTACCGGGTTGGGCGATTCACACATCAGATCAGGAGACATCTGGTCTTATTTCTCTCGAAGTTACTTCTTTTCCACACATGTCAATACTCACTGTGTCCCTGCTTAGTCTTTAACTTTTACATTGGGAGCTCTGAGTAAGCAGGAAAGAGGAAAATCAAAGGAGACGGCAGTGGCAATTAGGAGAGCTTCGGGGCTAGAATAGAATGGAAAGTGAACAGGGATGGCTTTCAAGGTTGAACAGCCAGGCTTGGCTTTAAAGAAGTTGGAACTGGTTGAAGTAGACCTTTTACTCTCCCCATTTTCAACAAATGTCTCCTCTCTGTGGGACTTTTTCTTTCTATAAGGCTCTCTATGTAAACTTCCAGCTCTCATGCTTGCCTGGGAACCTTCCTAAAAAAGCACTTCATCCTCTGGGTTATTGTTCCAACAAAACATCTCTGCTATGTGTTTGAATAACAAAAGGGTTCTGCTCTTTCTAGAGGGCACAGGGAGAAGGACTCAGGCTCTAGAATCTGAGCATCTGGATTTGAATCTCTGCCTGTTTGGTAAATTATTACGGCTCTGGCATCTCCATTTTCTCTCCTCTGAATGCCCACCCCATCCATTTCTGTGTGTGTGTGTGTGTGTGTGTGTGTGTGTGTGTGTGTGTAGGTGGGGATGAGGTAGGTATTAAAACACTTTATATATCTCTATACATATCTGCTTTTCCTTTTAATAACTCATTTGATTAATATGCTCTAAAATATTACTGAGTGGTTTTGTTCTATGCCGTCCAACCACAATCTTCTACAGGCAAAGCTTTAAAACTAAATTACTTTGAACAATAAAACAACACCAGAAGCTACTGCTTGTTTACTACATGCCTGCTGTGGCCAGGTGACTTAAATGGCATTAATTAAATTGAAATCATTGAATATAAGCTGTATTGTATAGATTTGGAAACTGAGACTCAAAGGTCATGCGGCGGAATTTCAAACCCAGATCTTTCTATAAACACCATCTTCTTACATCTCCACCCAAAATAAAATCTCACTATTTAATAAAAAATCATGGATTTGTTAAAAATTTTAGACACTTTAACAGTCTTCTGGGGGGACATACTTAAAGACACGTGAGTCTTGTGGACAGGCTTCCAAAAAGTTGTTGTTGTTTGAACTTTCAACCCTTGTTTTAAAAGCCCCCCATATGAACAAACTTTGCATATAATTTCATGGGTTTTATGCACGGCCTTAAGCCAATCCAGGGAACTTTGGCTTAATAACCCTGCGTTGCGGTATCATGAGCCTCATGATGTAAGATTCCTTTCCAGCACGCGGCTAGCTTAGGGCTCCCTGGTCAGACCAAAGGCAGCCCAGTGGGGCTCATGTACAGCTAACCAGGGTTTTTCATCAGTAGCAATTGTTGACATTTTAAAACCGTATAATTCTTTGTTGTTGGTTGCCAGCATCCATGGCCCCTCCTCCCACTGGCCGCCAGTAATTACTGCCCCTCTCTTGTGAAACTATAAAATCTCCAGAATTGCTAATGTTCCCTGGGGCCAAAATTTCCCCGTGTTGAAAACAACTGAGCTTGATTAAACAGGATTCCTTACCATTGATGTTCAGAGTTTCTGGATTTGTGAATGTTTGTGTGTGTTGAGCCTTTAAAACGTCTCTTGTCAGAGATGTGGGCCTTAGTGGCTGCGAGCTGATGCGCTTTGGTTTTTTTTCTCCCCAATGGCAGGAGAGGTAAGGATGAGAAGAGGTTTGGGAGCAACTGTGCTCAGAAATGCTTTCAGCTCACATCCTACCACTTAGAGGTCAATTTGAGTTAGCAAAATTCTCTCTTAGAAGTTGGTTTCATCTTCCTTTGGTGAGGCAGTTGCCTTCATCCCTAATGGTGATTTTAACAGGGGTCTGAAAAAAACACATTGAGTCTTTGAATGCATTAGATTTTGATTTAAACCATTAAGGAAAGAGTTCGGTGTGTTGTATTCTAGAGTCTCTAAAGTCATCAGGTGTCTGAGGGGTTGAGATTGGAAGGCCACTGAGGTAAATGTCACTTAGTTTTCAGTTGTGGGTAATGTCCTGGCTAAGGAAATAGCCGTGATTAGTTCCACCATCCCTTTTCCCTTTCACCACTCGGTTTTCCTTCTAAATAGACAATGGGGGTCTGGGAGTGGGGGGTGGGGAGGCAGAAACAGGAGTGTGTAGTAGAAATAACTAAGCATGTCACATGAATTAATCTCATTTACTACTCATCTCAGCCCTTGAAGTGAAACTTTCGTTTTACAGTTCAAAATACAAAGTCTCAGATGTTACAGATAAAATTTAATTTCAAACATTCACTAATTGTTAGACTCAGGAGTTGAACGAAGGTCTGATTCCATAGCTCCAGCTTTCTCCCCTTGTCCCCTTTGTTATCTGACTCTTCTTGCTCCTTTTCTCCATCCTCCTCTCCTCTTCTACCTCTTCTTATTCTTTCTTTAATTCTGTGCTTGAAAATGTTTTTGAAGGTAATATTCAATAGATAAAAATATAAAGATAAAACATAAAATATAATAATTAACTAAATCCCAATGATCTACCACTCAATAATTAAGGTGTTAACCAAGACACTGTACTTCTGTGATCTTCCCTTTTCCTACCTCTCCTCTAGAGATACCGTTAGTATAATTTAGTGCTTTATCATTGCCTTGCCTTTAATATATATAATCCATACATCTAAACAACATATAATCAGAAACAGCTAGAGATATTGGGCAGAAGTCATTCAAACGCATGGACAGAGTAAACAGAATTATCAACTCCCTTTCAGTGGAATTTGCTCAGCCCTAAGTCAGGTTCCCATCCCAAGCAAGTGTCAGAAAAGAACATGCAAGATGATCCCATTTTGTTTTGTTGTTGTTGTTGTTTTTAAAAAGCTCACAAGTGAGAAAACTCCATGTGTTTCTAGGAGCCATTCAGGTTTAACATGCAGCTAAGTGGCATTCATTGCAACTGTTCTAAGGTATACCATCCTTTGAATACGCTGAACTATCCATTTTTCCTATCAGTGGATAATTGTGTCCTTTTCACTTTTTTCCTGTTCATTTCTGTGTTATGGGGAATGCTGGCACACTGTGTGTACATGTTTCTTGGTTCAAGAAAGAAACACCGAGGCCTGTCTGCTAGTGTACAGGACACACACCTAGAAGGAGGAGTGCTGGTCCATAGAGTATAAGAATGTACAGTGCTATCAGAGGCTGCCAACTGCTTTCCCCAAGGATTTTTCCAATTTCTACTCCTACCAAGAATATATGTCTTTATCGATGTCTATCTACTCCTACACATAGCATATCAGACACTTTGCCAATCCGGTGGGCGTACAGTGGTGTCTCATTATGCTCTTAGTTTGGAGTTTTCTGATTACTAATGATGCTGAATGTCTATCTGTACATTTGCCATTTGAGTTTCCTTTTTTTTTTTCTGTGAAAGGACTCCCTATATTTTCAGCCATTCCTAGTATTTATTCATGGAACTTTAATATTTTGGTTTCTAATACTTTGGTTTGTTTCACAAGTGCCTTATCCAAGGTGGTGGTTTGTCTTCAGTTTTAAGTAGTGCCCAGGCCTTCTGCCTTTTCATACTACATCTTACCTTCTCAGGAAGAGTAACATTTTTTTCAAATTCATCTTGTCCAGTCTTTTTATCTCAATCTTTAATTATAGAACACTGATTAGTATATTCCTCTGTGCATTTTTCTAATTTTCTCTGATGCTCAGCTATAATCTTTAGTAAGTATAGAAACTATTGTCAAGGCATTGGAAATAAAGATGTGCTGAATATAAGAGCATTTCAGAGAAAGCAAAGTGGTGGGTGGGGTGAGAACAAGCCAGGTGGCAACAAATGGACAATTAATTAACTTTTGGAGGCAAAGCCAGAAGTATGAGGTAGAAAATTGGTCTCTTTTGAGAATGAGACTTACAATAGGTAAGCTGTTTGCCCCTTATTCTAAAACTCCTTCTTTCAGAGACCAAATCAACTAGATTTATCTCTCCCAAGTCTGTTTCTCTCCCCCCACTGTGCTGGAATTCTAATAATTCAAAATTGATTAGGGTTAGTAAACAAAACCCCCAGGTACCAGTTTTTGTGGTCTTTGCTTACTTCTCAGCACCAAGTCTAAAGGAAAGAGTTTGTTTCAATTAATTTATACCTTAGGGACTGGGGCTTTATTTGGGGCTTGGAGAATTCCACTTAAATGTTGGAGAGTGGCTTCCGGGATGGAAAGAAGCAACATTTTGTTGCCCAACTGGATAGAAAACCTAGTTCTAGCTACTGCTTATTATTTGAAGGAATGGAGGTGCCTGGGTCTTCTGTTAAATTTGAGCAACCTGCCTGTTCTGCCCAGCTCCTCCTGTTTTCCTTCAGATTGGGCCAGGAATACCTGGGTAAAGTAAACGTGATTACAGTCATTCACATGCCTGTTTAACATTCACCTAATAACCATGTAGCAGAAAAACGAGTCATATGTTGGGAAGCATGGATCAAATTATCTTCCTGTCTGTTTCATTTGGTTATGAGATTACTGTGTGAGTGGTATGTTTGACCTTTGGTTGAGCCAGGTGGTTTGGGTGAATGCTCACGGGCAGTGCAGCAGAGTTGAAAAACCTTAGATTTGGGGGGGGGGGGGGGAGTATTCACTGCACGGTCAGGGAAAAACTATTTCCAAAGTGGGCTGAGACCATCTCCAGCTTTGTTAACTAGGGGCAAACTCTTTTAGGAATTCAAAATTTATTTATTAAATAAAGCTGTAGCCGTCTAATCCTCTTGCCCTGATTACGAGAATGAGGCAATTTTCAGATGAAGTTGTAGATCATTTTGAAGCCAGGATGGGATTATATCTCTTTAAAATATAAAATAGCTTTCTTTCTTTTACTAATCTCTGTGGGAAACATTAGTGAGAGGATGTGCTGAGGAAAAAAAAAAAGCATTTTTTAAATAGAAGCTTTAAGGTTTACAGAAATGACTAATGGTTGTTTAATTGCTAAATCTTAGAGAATTAACTAGAATATATTACAATCAATCATTTAACCAAACACTTCTTGAAATACGATGGAAAGAACATTAGGCTTTGGGCTCAGGACTGAGTTTGAATCCTGACTCTGTTATTTTGTTCAAATTTAAACATATAATTTCACCTTTTGAGTCCCATTTTCCTAGTCTGTGACATGAGAATTTTTTAAAATAATGCATGTGAAATTCATAGTATCAAACTTGGAAAAATGTAGGCTCTCTCTATATGATATTTGCCATGAGAACACTAACGATAGTTAAATGTGGAGGAATAGTTTTAGGATAGAGACAAATAAAATACAACAGTTTTCCTCAAGCAATCTGAGATATTACTGCAGTAAAGAAATAATCAAAGTCTCACTGAACATGTGCTAGAATAAGCCTATGTGTCTATGTGTGGAATGTTGTAAAATCATGGAGAAATATAAATTATAAAGTTATAAACCAATGGATTGGGTATAAGAAGAATCATAATATGGGCAGAAAGTAGAAAGGTTGACAGTAAGTAGAATTGGAATTTTAAAGTTGGCAAGGCAAGGAATAGTAAGTTCAAGCAACAGCAAGCCACTTAATGTGGCTTAGCAAAGTCTAGAATTTTACCGTTCAAAACTTAGTGTAAAAATTACCTGGAAAAAAATCTAAAGAATGCAATTTTCTGGCTGGTAGCCTCAGAATTTTAGTCCTGTGTGAAGTAGCTACATTAAATCTACATTAACTTTTTTTAGTGCTTATTTTTGAGAGTGAGAGAGCCTGCATGAGTGGGGCAGAAAGAGAGGCGGTCAGAGGATCCTAAGCGGGCTCTGTGCTAATAGCAAAGAGCCCAATGTGAGGTTCAAACTCACAAGCTTTGAGATCATGATCTGAGCCAAAATCAAAGCTGGATGCTTGACCAAATGAGACAGGCTGGGTCCTACCTTTTTGTGTTTTAAAAGCACCCAAGTGTTTTTGATATAGATGGTCTTCTGATAATCCTTTTTAAATATAAGAACCTAATAAGATAGAAAGTACAAACTGGAGATATTTGAGTCAGGGAGTCAAATTAGGGCATTATGAGCATTGTCCCAGTGAGAGAGAATCAGACTGAGCTAGAAAAGGTTTTCATAAGCTATTAAGAGCACAGAAAATATGAAAATCTAATGGCATTTTGGCTGTGGAATGTGAGGAAGAATTTAACTTTGAGAAACACTCTTCTTTCCTGTCAAACCTACCGTTTTCAAGAGAGAGCCCGATCCTAGTTATCCATTCATAGATCTAACCTTCCATCCATTTATAGTCTTCTAAATTAGTGTTTATTCATTTGGTCCAATATGAAAAAAATGATAGTAATCTCAATTACCATCTATATTAAATAAAAGACTAGAGCAAACTTTATATTAGAGGTAGTATTAATTTATTTCCTTACAGTGAAACAATAATCATTATTTTGAATGTACAGTAAAACCTTGGTTTGCAAGTGTCATTCATTTTGGAAACATGCTTGTAATCCAAAGCACTCGAATATCAAAGTGAACTTCAAGAACCATCAGCTCAGTTGGGATCATGTGACATTTGGTGTCATGTACTACTTTATTGCAAAACATCATTCATTTATCAGATTAAAATGCATTAGAAATGTTTGCTTGTCTTGCAGAACACATGCAGAACAAGTTCCTCGCAGTCTAAGGTTTTACTGTACATATTTTAATATTCTATTGTATACAAGCATACTGCAGTGAGTAGACAAGTTGGAAGTCCTCATGGTTGATTAATCCTTCTCTCCTATTTGTTTTAATGTTGGACTCAACACTTAAATTTCTTCTCTACCTCTTATGCTCTTAGTAGGGAAGGTTTACAGTTACTCCACTGATGCTTCCACACAGAGAGATGCTTTTGCTAGCATTTCAATTCTGTGGGCCATTCCTTTTTGAAATGCAAATATAACTGCAAATGGTAATACATTAAAAACTCATTACCAATTCATAGCTATGTTTGATGAATCTGTAAAATCCTTACCTATTGGCTATCCAGGTTAAAAAAAAAAAAAAACCTCCCTTCCCTTGGTCTGGCAAGGGCTTCCTGGGGGTGGGGGAAGGTAAATGAGGGCTTAGAGTTGTTCTCTGTGGAGGAGGGGAAGGGGTAGAAATTCTCCTGGTCTTCTGTATGGGCCTCTAGTGTCATTATCACCAAAGACACGTGGCCATTAAACATATTAAAAATATACTAACCTTTGTAGTTAGAGAAAACCAAACTGAAGCAATAGCATACCATCATATAAAAATCAAACACCCTATGTATGCAAAAGTGAGCAGTACTGATAGGTTTCCAGTGCTATTAAGAGGAGCACGAAAACTGCCTAAATAGAGCTGGTGGGAATGGGGAGTGCAGCAACCATTTTAAAAAGTAAGTCCTTAGCCTCCATTGCAATCCGGGCCTGGCTGTGAAACAGCATTCTTCTAGGAATTGTGAACAGAATGTAAAATCACCAATATGGAAGATTTCTGTGTATAAAAAGATAGTTGATACCTTATTGTTTGCAGTGGCTTCCAAACTGGAAGCATCATGTCTATTGATAGGAGAACGGTTAACAGTTACAGTGCCTGTTCATGAAGAAATATTAGCCATTAAAATAATGAGTTGGATCTATATGTATCAGCTCAAAGGAATGTCCATCATCTATTTTAAGTGAAAAGAGGAAGATGCAGCGTTCAGGAGGTAGAATGTTGTGATCTTTGTGATAAACAAGGTTTGGAAAGATAGTGACCAAGCTCTCATAACTTTGATTACCTCAGAGTGGAGATACTGAGAGTGTATATGTGTACTATTTGTGTTTCTTTGGCAACTGTATATTGCTAAGTTTAATATGAAGAAGTATAACTTAGTGTAACACAGAGGATGAGTTTTGGTGAAGAAGGTAGAAACTACCTGATGATAGAGTTCGTTAAAAGCAACCTATTACAGATGACCCACATATGCAAAATTAAGACTTAAAAGCTGCAATTTTGACATGAACAGTATTTGGTGCGAAGAGCTAGAAATATACTTTCATCAATTTCTTTCACTATTTGTTTTTATTTAATATTAAAACTTTTCTTACAAAAACAAGGGATCATTGCCAAGAGACTTGAAATTTTGAACAGAAATTCCGAGAAGCCAGAAGTCTCTGGGTAATGTATGAGTCAGAGGGAAGGAATCTATCACTATCTGGACAAAGCTTTTCTCTAAAAACATAAGCAGGGCAATAGGTCATGGATGGTCGATTACTTTATTTGTAATGACATAAGTAAATATTAACAGAACTACTCTCTTCAGAATAATTGATGACTAGTTAAAAAAAATAATTGTACATTTATTATTCAGAGTGTTAAAGGGTTGATTTTACCTTCTTCTTATTCTTTTTGTACCATTTCTTTCTCAGCTGTAGATCTTTAGAGAAGACTTTCTGGGAAATCAAGGAAGTGAGAAGCTTTCTCATGAAGAATTATTTTTCCCCAGGGAAGGGAAAGCTACTGTGCACTGATAAATTCTCATTTTATTTAATTTTGTAATGACTCCACATTTAGAATCTTTCATCACAAAATCCCAATGATATCACTTTAATCACATTAGTTTTGGCCATTATGTCACACTTTTTTGCTCATTTACATATTCAACACTTTTTTTTAAGTTTATTTATTTTTAGAGCACAACTGGGGGAAGGGAGGGAGAGAGGGAGAGAGGAGAGAGGATCCAAAGTGGGCTCTGTGAGGACAACAAATGCCCCATGTGGGGCTCGAACTCACAAACTGAGACCATGACTTGAGCTGAAGTCAGATGCTTAACGACGGAGCCACTCAGGCGCTCCTGTATTCACACATTCATAGGTCACCATGTTTAGGAAAAGGGCTGGAGGGTATAGTAACGTACAAAACCAAGCCTTTCCCTCATAGAACTTGCCTTTTATCAAAGTGATTATCCAACTGAGTGCTCTTTCACTGTCATGAGAACTCTACACTCAGACTCAAAGACTTGGCTTCAGAACTTCCACCTTCTGTCACTTCACTATATTGCTTCCATCCAGATGACATTTTAGATTTCGTACCACATTGAATATAATTTGTGATCTGGCATTTTCACCTACTTTATAATGCCTCATGTAATGGTTTTATCTGCTGATTTACTTTTTAAATTCCTGTCTGCTAATAAAGACATTAAAGCTTAGATGTGTTAAATATAAAATGTATTCACTTGGGCAAAAAAATGTGCACTTATGGAGTCCGGCACTGTGCTAGGTATTGGAATGGAAACAGAACAAAAAAAGCAAAGCAGTAGTTCCCCTGCTATGCTAGAAGCAGGGCCGTCTTCATGGCCAGGCAAGCTGTGCCATCAGACGGGGTACAAAGCTTAGAAGACCTTGCACTTGATTTAATGCTCTGCTCTCACAGCCTAGCTACTCAGTTTTAATTTGGAACTTGTATTTTGTAAGGGAAGTGCATTGAAACAATGGAGGTTGCCTGTGAGCGTAGGAGATCCACAGGACATTCATGTCCACCATCATTCCTTGCCTCCACGTTGGCATATAGTGTTTGTGATGCCCCATGAGAACTGAATTCTGGTGGGTCCCTCTGGTGACCTGGAGTAAAAGATAGGACGATAGGACTGTGTCGCATTCTGACTCTGGGAGGACACCTAGAGTCCTGCATGACCACATTTTCTGTTCAACAAGAACTTGTTTCAAACACAGAAGGCAGTGATGTTCTAAAAACAAAAACAAAAACAAAAAAAACCCCCACAAATATCTGGGAGCCCTATCATATTGTTTTTTTCTGCAATGTCACTTCCCTATATTAGTTTATCATTTGCTTGAATATGAGGACACAAAAGTCAAAGGAAAGACAGGGAATCTCCTAGGTCCTTTTACTGTCAGTCCTTCCTTACTCATCAGTAAATGGAGGTAGAGAGTAAGTGGAATTGGTGTATATCAAGTAAAAGGGGAAAAAAACTTAGATTTTTGTACCTATAGTGGCAATGATTTCCTGTTTTGTTTTGTTTTTTTTTTTTTTTGGACAAGCGGTCCCACATTTTTGTATTTTATTGGGTCCCAAAAATAGGTCACAGACTTGGATAGAGGAAGTACATGGTAAACTTCCTGATGACACTCAGCAAGAGGGGCAGAGCTGGTATTCAAGTCTAAATGGAGTTAACTTTCTTGCCTTTAACCACTGCAATCGATTATGCAAGAGCTTAGCCATGTGCTTACAGTGGTGATGGGGGCAGATTAAAATGAGGGAGAGAAGGAAGTGAGTCATACGTTATAGAGGGGGATGCTTATTCTTCCCCTTTGGCAAGACTATGCAAAGCCTACACCTGACAGGTAGCATTGGGGCATCTGACAGTTAGCGACCCTTTAACTATCTTCCATGTGACTGCTCTACTTGGCCCTGTGGTAGGAGAGAGATTTTTGGATATTAAACCACTTGTTTCTTAAACCATATCTCTGAGGCCATCCTCTCATTCTGTTTGCAAATAAATCAGATTCTAAAAGATGACCATGGTTTATACTCTGGTCATGTTGAGAATCCTTTTATAATGTATAATATCCCATAAAAATCATAGAAAGAATATAAATATCAACGAGAAAACTTCAGGATACATGATTTCCTTTACCTTTCATTGAAGGAGTCTATGATGAACTTAATTTGCACTTTTTTTTAAACCACTATAATTTTGCCTATAGCAGTAAGGAAAAAGATGCATGCTGTCATACCTGTTGTATGACATAAACAAAAGTAGATATGAAGAAAACGGTGGTTTGAACACAAAATATAGAATCTGGAATTTATATGCAAAGGCAAAGAGAAAAAGCTATTCTAACAGGACTTGGAGAAAAGTTAATTATGAGGCATATAGTTTAAATATTGTGTATGCATTTAATAACCACATTATTTTCCTTTAACCTCCCCAAATTGTAGCACATTGAAAAAGACAGCCCCTCCCACCATCCTAAATACTATCCCAAAGTCAGAATCACAAGGTGTACTGTTTTCAGATATTAAGGTTATACAGCTTTTCACAATTCTAATTGCATTTTATTGGTTTTACATGAGCTAATATATACAGTACAGAGCATGAAATACACCAACCATGCCTGAATTAACTTCATGTTAACTGTTTTTTCTGAAACTCCTAATGGCTCAGGAAAAAAAATTAAAAATAAATAATATATAATTAGGAATGAAAGTAGAAAATTTATACAATACTATCTTACCTCTAGAATGACCGAAACACTTAAGAAGGATTTGTCTGCTGAATTAGGAAACAAAACACCAAAACCCAAAACTTTGTTTTCTAAAGGCATTTATTTTGATAGATGTATCAGACTGGAAGATCAGAGAGAAGCTAGAGATTGGACAATATCTCACATATTGTTTGCTAAACATGACACTAGTAGGAGTTTGTTGATAAAACAAATGGCTGAAATTAGTAACTGGTTAAGCTGTACTCCCAAGAGACTGATGAACACATGGACATCAGCTGTTAGGACGTTAGTGGTGCGCCATGACCACTGTCTGCAGACTCTGGTGATGCACTGCAGAGGGGTTAACATAGGCCAGTTAGAGCTGACAGAGCTCTCAACAGGCTGAAATAATGGATTGAAATGGAGATAAAACCCTATAGGGATAATTGTAAAGTCCGGTGACTTGGCTCTAAATATCTATTGTGTAAGTGTGGGATAGAGAAGAAATGCTCCACAGTGTCAGATTTTGTGACTTCACTGAGTGTGAATTTAAATATTTGTCAACAGTGTGTCATTAGGACAGAAAAGCAATCCAGTCATAAAGTACATTAATAAAAGTAGGGAACCTGGGGCACCTGGGTGGCTCTGTAGGTTCAGCATCCAACTTCAGCTCAGGGTCATGATTGTGTGATTCATGGGTTCGAGTCCCCCATTGAGATCTCTGCTGGCAGCTTAGAGCCTTGACCCTGCTTTGGATCTTGTGTTTCTGTCTCTCACTCTCTCTCTCTCTCTCTCTGCCCTTCCCCAACTCATACTCTCATGTGTTCTCTCTCTCTCTCTCTCTCTCTCATTCTCATTCTCAAAACATAAACAAACCTTTACAAAATTAAAAAAAAAATTAACCTAAATCAAGGGGGAGGGGATTATTCCAGCACATCAGAGAGCTGTGGGGCTGAGTACACTAATCACATTACATTGGAAACATATTTTAAAAACCCATCAAATATTTGAAGAAAATTAGAATATTTTGTCTCTAGAAAGATAGTAGGAGACATGATAGCTGCCTAAGCTGTTTAAAGGGATCATAAAAGGAAGATGGATAAAAATGTATTCTTTGTGACCCAAGTAGCTGTATGACTTCTGAAAGGAAGTCAAGGAGAGGCCACCTTTGATCCAATAGAAGGAACACAGTAATTGGAACTCTTAAGAGGCAGACTGGATACTTTTCCAGGCAGTGAATTCTCTTGCACTGAAAGTGTACAAGAAGATACTGGAAATTCAAGTTCCCATTGTAAAAGAGTCCTTCACCGAGTGACAGGTTGCACTTGATAACCTCTCAGCTTCCTTCCAAGTCAGGTCGTATTTCAAGAATCAAATTAAGAACAGGAACTAAGCACCATGTGAAAGACGTCTACATAGCTAATACAGCAATATCTTTGCCATAATTCAAGCTTTATTACCAAAATTTGCCATTGGAATATGCCTTCTTGTCTGCTGCGGCACCTGAGATTATTACTCATTGTTTACCAAGGTATTTTAACTATGGGATATTTACTTAGGAAACATTTTACTAGGCTGAATTCATAATAAAAACCTTTGTTGACAGAATAATTGACACACGTACATATATACAGATGTTACGATTAAACTGTTTCCTTCCCAGATATTAGTACCTATAATTTGTCTTGATTTGTAGTCCCTACCGTATTTTCTACCATAAAAATATACCTTTAGATTAATTAAAAAGGCTGAAGTATAGTTGTTTAATTGGGAAAATAATAACAAGGTAAAACGCTGTTTCCTGCACTCCCCCCGTATTTATAGTTTGCTAGTATGCTGTGATATTAGACTCGGATAAATGCTAAAGCTGGCTGGATTTGATCAAAGCCCTTTCTGTCATTTTCATCTCTTAAACTCACGAAACAGATATGGTCAAAGATGAGGCAGCCGAGTTAATCTCTCATGTTCCAGCATCTTTTGTACAGAAAGCTTTATGCTTTAAAAGTCAAATAGAATAGAAAACAAGTACATGATGCATCATAGTGGAAATACAATTTTGATTTGCAGTATCTAATATGAGAAACTGTCAACCATAGACGTGTTCAGTCAAATTGGACTAAATTATAAAGTAAACTTCAATTTTAAATGGGGATCCTAAATTCATCCTCTCTCTAAAGCTTATGCACCAGCTCTAGGCAGATATTCCGATGCTGGCACTAATCCAGGAACAAAAATGCAAAGCAAAACAAACAAACAAAAACCCAAGGAAAACTTCAGGAAGTGGAGTCTATACTACACTACGCTTGGTGCTTCATAATTGTAAACCACAGTAATTCAGGTGCCTACATGTGATTACTAAGTTTTATTTTTCTCAGACGACAAGTTATAAGAACTATCTGTGTAAGGCAGTGAACTCTTTCCAACAGAGGCAGGATAGAGCGGAAACTAGTGGCATGAAAGCATTTGGCTTGAGGCCCAGTGCTATTGGTAAGCCACAATTTCTTACACTGCCACTATAATTTAAATTAAGTAGAAGCCAGGCTTATAAACTCACATTATGACCCAAACTTTACGGCTTTTTTATATCTCCTGGGTTCTGATCACAATGAAACTTTCTCCATCTGAAGCAATTTAATGCAAACATTCCTTTGGCAGACTATAAAATGTGATTTTTCAGTCAACCTTTTATAGGTATGTTGGGTGCATATTGTGTGCCCAGTTGGAAAAGGGAAAAAAAAGAAGAAACAATGACAGTGTAAGCATTGAAACATATGTGTTGTGCTCCTATAAAACAGATTTACACATGAAAAAATACTAAGCTCTTGCTAGCCCAACTTTGGTTTTTCCTCTGCAGAAGGCAGATGAACAAACTTTCAGCTGAACATATTAGTCTGTTAAAGAGCAACATTTTTTTAAAAAGCTCGACAATTAGAAATTTTCCAGCACTCAAATTCATTTTATATGCTATCTCCCTCCCAGCCCCAACAAGACTGTTTCTCTTTGCAAGTGGAAAATTCCTCTTTTGCCTGTGAGCCTGATGCAAAATAATAACCCATGAACATTTAAGTGAATAAAAACAAGAAAATAACAAAGTTGTCACCTCATAATTTTATTATAATAGGTAAGCTGAAAATAATGCCAGATGTTTTAAGAGACTTGTACCCTTAAGAATATGCTGGGGAAGTGGTATTGAAAATAGGTTATTAAAATACGGTGGAGACAGGTGTGGGATTTGAACAGGAGGAGTTTGGCTAGAAGGGAAAGTACAGGTTCCATATTTACTGCGTAAACACCCAGAAATATGCATGAATGATGCAATTCTTAGAGATCTAAGGTATTAAATGTGATGGCCATTTGGCTTTTGATTGGTCATGTACTAATGCCATAATCAGTTACACTCTTTAAAATGACATGTTCCAAATAATTTGTAATGGTTCCAGAGAGAATGAAATTGCCAGTCAATTCAACTTTCTGTCACCAGTTCTTTCCCCACTCTTCTCAGAGATCGAATTGTAAGGAGACAGATTGTATTTGCACATGTGATAAAGATAATGAATTACTTTGAAACTAAAATTGGGAGGCAGAGGTGCCAATTATAGTGATTGGAGCACTCGTTGGCATCTTGGTGCTTGGGATATTTTTAAAGTGAGGAGTCAGTTACTATAGGGAGAAAATGTTTAAAAATGAGACCTTTAATATGGAAAGGAGTGGGGGAGGGAAACCAACGAAGCTGGTGAGAAACGTTGACTCGTAACAGACGAATGGGGTGTCCAGTGCTCAGGGCGTGAGAAGGCTGACTGATGGCGTAAACAATTCCATCCCGAATTTGGCCTGCTAAATACATTCATAATCTCTTTGTTCCATTTGTCTTCCCCTGTAGCTGCTCTGTCACTAATGGCTTTTCTACACTTAGAGTGGTTACAGCATGTGTTCATAATTGTATTCGGTGACCCTGGACCAAAACTCGAGGAGATTGATGGAGGGCCCCTTGCAGAATGGCCTTTAATAGAGTGCCCCATTGAGGGCCCATTCAGAATTGAGTTGTGGCGCCTAAGCATTGCTAATATAGCAGTGTTGCTCTGGTATTTGTAAATGTCAGCTGTACTTGAATAAAAATATTTTTCATTTCTTTCAAGTAAAAAATAAAAAACCACAAACACAAATCCTCATACCCTTTTTTCCCCCTCAAGTTTCTAGAAGAAGAAAAGGAGTGGAGAAAAAGCAGTAGGAATAGCTAAAATGAAAAACTCAGAAACTGAGGTTAAATGAGCATTTGGCCACAGCATTTAAGCTCTTCTATGATCTTGTCACTTTAAAAATCAAAGCTATTATACTCTAACATATTTAGTGTGTATGATTTACTTGAGCCTCTTCCCTAGTTCACCAAATCTATTTGTAGTATCTTATTCCATACCTCATCATTGAACATTTACAGGCTGGTAGCTACATGTTGAAAATGAATCCTGATGTTCCAACAGCATTGAATAGGTATACTAATTTCCTTTTTAACAAGAAACACTTCAGTTTTCAGTTTCTTTTACTAGGAAATTATCCAACTGCTACTAAGTCCAAGGTAATTAGCCTTTGCTTTTTCTAGAAAAACAACTATGATGAAAAATTGTAATTTTTCTCATAATGGTGCTCCTGAAACTACCTCTCTACAGTGCTCCCAACTGATGCTTAATGTTGTGTTTTATGATTGAAAAGTATGAATTGTTGCAATTCCATAAAATAATTAGGTTGAAAAATATCCACAGCACTCAAAATTGATTTACAAGAAAATGTCTACTCTCTCCATCTTCAAGTTACACAAGAAAGAAATACCTTAGCACTGGAATTCAATTTGGAAACAAAATGGAAAAGCAAAATAAAATTGAAAAATAACAGTCAATAGACTTTTCCCCCTCCTCTCAGTACGCATATTTCCAAAAAGTACCACTTGGGGAACTGTGTAATTTCAAAAGTGTTTTCCAGAGGGAGTAACGGATTCTTTTGCCTTCCAGGTTGGCACAACTACTTTGAGTTTTATGGGTTACTGAAAAAGTGTTAGGCATTCAAATACATTTGGACATTCCCTTTGAAATTTAATTTGCACCAAATTAATGCCTTGATGACGCTGTTGTGTTGCACATCAGTTGTTAATGAAATGATTGCCACAGTAGTAAGCAGACAACATATCTGAAAAACTGGCCATCATAAGGAGACAGATGTATATAGATCTGATATAATTTTAAGAACATGGTGCATGCATTACAGAGTTCAATATTTGCCCTATTCTCATCCAAAGGACGGCCATTGGCCAGTACTTAATCCAACCTTTTAAAGTGTCCAATAGGATGGTAATTCACATGGTGTAAGATGATACACTAATTACGTTGGTGAGGCCATTTCCTTTTACACGAGCCATTTTCTTCCAAATTGTGCCTAAAGCAAATGAACTAAAAATAGGAAATTTAGGGGGGAAGTCCCAGAGAAACTTGAGTGGGTTATAGAATCATTGTCTTCTACATAGGTTTCCTTTGTCATATTTGTAGGATTTTTGTTGTTGTTGAGTACTTTTTTTATAATTTCTTTGTAATGATTAAAATAATACTATTTTCTTCTAGCAACAAAATAAAGATTCCAGAAAATTTAGAATGGAGAAAAGTATAAAGTTAAAAATCAATGACAGCTTATAAAAATATTTTGTTTATCATGAAAAACAAATTTAGATTTAGTTCACTTTATGCACAGCATTGTGCAGAACACCTTAAAAGCTGTAACTGTTTTTCTTAGGAAAGCTTTTAGGCCTGTACTATTTTTATTCTCAAGAAACAAAAAATGTTACCATTTTGGAATAAAACTTCACAGATTTTCCTCAGTGCATGTCAATTTATACATATTTAGAAGCACACTCAAATTTTATTTTATCACAATTAGCATACTTTTCATTATGTTTTGGAACTTCTCAAAACAAGTATTTTGTAAATATTTTCCCTTATTATTAAATATTTATACCACATAACTTTTAGTGTTTGGCCTTGTCTTGAATGCCATAATTTTTAAAAACTAATCCCTGTTTGACACCTCATTTTTCCCTATGACAATAAGGTAATGGATTATGTAACTATATCTGGATTCATAACACTTACCACCCATTTCAAAATTCTCCACTTTTTATGACAAGGAACACTTTGAGTAGAAGACTACTTGTTCTTTGAAACATGGAAATTTTTTTAACTTTTTTCATAAGACAATTGTTCTTTGATTAGTTTATGATTGATTTTGTATCTGTGGGGTTCTTTGACTGTGTATGTAGTTTTAAGTTTATTTATATTGTGAGAGAGAGCAATGAGAGAGGAGCAGTATGGAAGAGAGGGAGAGAGAATCCCAAACAGACTCCTTACCTTCTGAACAGAGCTCTACTTGGGGCACGAACTTACCAAAACCAAGAGTCAGACATTCAACTGACAGTGCCACCCAAGTGCCCCTCTTTGACCATATTGAAAAAAATTTTTTGAGACAATTTTTAAAAATGTTTCCAGACAACTATTTTATTTAAATTAAAAATTATTTCCTTGAATTATATAGTGAAATACTCTATCTCTTAAAAACCTCTAAAGTTGGCCTCTTATTTACAAGTTTGTGAGAAATAGTAAGTAGCCATCTTTTTTAGGTTTAGCAAAGTAGTATTTATTATATTGAAGTAAAAAACAATTATTTTATTCCTTTAACAATTTTTGTTTTAACAATTTTTTTTTCTGATTCCTAGTGACTGGTCAAAGGCAAAAAGCAGTTACTGTTATTGACCAGTTGGTACTCTTATCTGTTTATAGTAAGTAATGGAAGGAAACAGTAGAACTTGTGTGACCAATGGTTGTCACCACAGCACTGGTTCTGATCAACATTATCACCTAGGTCCTAATCCATTGAGAGCTATAGGAAATAAGGCTGTGCCTGGAGGTCTTAACTCATTCACCCCATCGGTGAGAGCAATAGAATTAACTTTCCTCCTATATTTAATATCTTTGGGAAGGCTAAAGATTCTACTGTTGTTCTGTTGGTATACATTTCACTGAGAATTTTAATAACTGTTTCTAACCAGGAAATCCAATGAGACCTTAGCTAATTGTGAATATGGCTTAGCTAATTAGCTTACACATTAAACATTTTTTGAGTATCTTCTGTGTACCAAATATCAAGGTATTTGTTGGGAACATTAAAATGAAGACAATATCAGTTATACTTTCAAGAAGACTAGAGTCCAATGGAAATGATGGACATAGATATTCTATTCAGTGCATAGACACTGCAATGTTTAAGAATTACAAATGGAATATATACAAAATTCTTTGTGGAAGCACAAAAAAATAGTCCACTTCTGAGAAATGTCACAGAGGAGTTTGTAGAAATAGTGAAGCAAATTAGATGAGGAGCTATTCACCAGGTGCAAATGTGAAATGTGGCAGGTAAGGAAGGGGCCACAGTTACAGAGAATCCAAAGATCTGGGTGTATATGCAGACTGTACCAACAGATATAATAGACTCTATTCTTGGAAGAGCATGCAAGGGGCCAGATTCCCATATTTGTACTTCATCACATGGGTAAAGACAGCATAGAAGAGACCTAAGCTTCAGATTCCTGTCTAGAATGAGGAGTCTAAGGCCAGGAACCTGGTCTGCCTTCTCCATTGTGAACATCCTCAATTGACAAGAAAATGAGTATCTGGACATATTAGGCCATGTTAATACATAAATGTTGACTGAATGAACAAAGTTCCATTTCAAAGACATGATCTAAAGACAAAATACTTCAAGGTGGGTAAGAGCAGTTCACAGTATCATAGGTTTCAAAGTTCAAACACACAAAGGAACCAACAGCCTTTGGTTTAGAATGATTCCCATATATTAAATTCACAATCCACATCACATAATAAGTTATTCTTAAGCAAACTCCATTGAGGAATTTATTACACTACACATTACTATGGACTTCTAAAGAGCTCTTAAAAGTATGGACAAATGCTTCAATATATCCATGAATTAGTAAGTTTTATACAATCTCCCACTACATGGATGAATAGAAACCTGTTAACGAAGATTTTGGAAGTCAAAGTTAACAAGAGAAAGATTTTATGGAGAGGGTTACTAATTCTTTTTTTTGGTTGTAGAATCCCAAATAACTAGAAAAATGTGATCATCTTTATCTTGCATATATTTCCCTGCTTGTATCAGAAAGATTAAAAAATAATTTACATCATCAATTTAGGTAATTAACATTTTAGCAGATATATGTGAATTAATCCTCTTCATTGATGAAACAGTAGAATAATAGGGTGCTTCAGGTTTATGAGAGGGCTGCAAAAAATGTCTGAAATTTTAGCTGAATCATAAATAATAGGAATTTTCGTTTGTGGTTGAATGTTTCCTATAATCAAATTCTTTGAGAAATAATGCTGAATAGATGTTCAATATAATTACATCTACTTACATATTCCATTACACAGACCTCATCATTCCTTGATCCATCTTGTAGGGGTAAAAACATACCTAGTGTCTCAGCATATTTTTGCATGTCTTTTATGAGGCAGCGAGTAAGTGGGGAGACACAGGGCTGGCATGAAAGAAATGGAATGGTCTACAGTGGAGACCAGTTTGTTTATTTTAATTAGGTGGTGGGGAGAATTATTTTATTTTAGATTTAATAAGGAGTTAGGTTATTTTGAAATTTATCCTTACCCCACTCCTCAGATCATTAGTCTTCATTTTTCTTTACAAAACCACATGGATTTATAGCTCATAAATTACATTTTCTCTCAGATTGATTGTAAAAATGCTTTTTTAATCCTGAAGAGAGAAGTAAGGTGATATGGCATTTTAAATAAAATAAAAATTTATCTTTGGGCTAACTTGCAGGTTAGTAATTTAGGAAACGATAAAAAAAAAAATACATAGCTGTGGTTTATGTGAACAAACCAATTTGTTTCCTGAGTGGATATGCAACTGTTCAAACTGTAGCCCAGTGCATTAAATAATGTTTGGAAAAGGCCCCCTGGTTATTTGCAAACCATACTTAGATTTAAACTTAATATTTTGAGCCCAAGAGAAAGAGGATCACCATAAACTTGTCTCGTCTGCCTAACAGACAATGCACGGGAGGATTCTGGTAGGATAGGATTTGGAGCCAGCTGCCAAAGGTGATAAGAACTAAAGCAGATTTGGAGAAATTTAAATATGGCTTAATTTAACATTTAAAGTCATTAGTAAAGTGCAAACGTCACTGATAGGCTATAAAAAATAGAGAATGAAGGTTCTGAATACTTTATATGGTTTGCTGAAAGACATTTGTACTACATTTTTATGTGTAGTACTACAAATTTTCAAATAGCAAAACCAGTACAAATGGGATTTTGCCAATGTTTTGACTTTTAAAAATCCCAATTAAGATAGCTAATTAAATAGGAGTATAATATTTCAAGTACATCTGCAGTAGTGACTTGAGTCATTGCCATATGAGACTATATGTAGTAACTAACAGTAATGTTAAACCTGAGGTAAGAAATTTTAACCAAAATCCAACAAATGCTAATTAAATACATAATCAGATGCCAGTGTGAGATGTAATAAGTCGTGATACTTTTTAATATAAATACATGCTGTATTTACACAAACCCAAGGCAAAGGCATGGACCTGTTTTATTCTGAGTGATTTGAATCACAGAATCTTAGAGTTAGGAGCTGCCACCAGGGATCACCTAATCTAGGGTCTTGACTGTCTTAAGGGACAGATTGTTGCCAATTCTTTGCTAACTGTTTTCCTGGGATACAGACTCAATAAATCAGCACATTTAATGCTTTATCATTCTTATAGCTACAAATAGCTCATTATTTCCAAATCACACTTCACCTAAATTTCTTAACCAGTTTCAAAATTAACAGGCTCTTTTTTCTTTTTTAAAAAAATATCTATTTTGAGAAAGTGCGTGAGAGCATGAATGGGGAAGAAAGAATCCCAAGCAGGCTCCACGCTGTTAGCTCAGAGCCTAATGCACTCCTCGATCCCACAAACTATGAGATCATGACCTGAGTAGAAATCAAAAGTTGGAGGCTTTAATAACTGAGCCACCCAGGTACCCCTGAATACATACTTTCAGTAATGAGTGTCTCTATGGAGGTATTTCAGTGACCAGGAAAATAAATATACCTGGATAAAGACAATGAAAGAAAACAAAATTCCTTTCACTCTGTAACCTTAAGATCAACTAGATCTCTCAATTTGCGCATGTTAGATTTAGGTATACTAATAAAAATTTCATGTATGGCAAAAGGGAATAGATAAATAATATAGCCTCATAAAAATAGCTAATATTTATAAAAACAATATTCTAGACACCATTTTAAACTCCTTAGATAAACTAATTTATTTTACCTTCAGAAACCCCTGGGAGAAAGATACATATTCTACTTCATACTGGTGAAGACGCTGTGGTCCAGAGATGTAAATTGTTCAGATCACCACATCTAGCAGAGCCAAGTTTCTAATCCAGTGTCTGAGTCTAGAGTTCTGCTTTGATCACCTAATCTACCTCTAACCTACCATCCTCCAGGGGTCTGGGGAGAAACCAGTGAGGGTATCTCAATATATTAAGTCCGAAGGGGAAAAGCCTCTTTTAGAACAAATGTTCCAAAAATATTAATTTATAAGGTGACAACGAAGTGATGAATAGAGCTTGTGATCTCTTACACATTCCATTTTTAGATAGTGCGATTTATAAACCCAAAGATGTGAAGAGTATGTGTAATACAATTGGTCACATTTGGCAATCCATGTTGGTTGTTTTTTTCTTCCATGCCTGTAAGACTCTCGCATGCTAATAAGTCCACAGCTTTTATGGAGCATCTGTATTCTGCGTAAAGTATTCTCACACAAAACGCTTTGGCTTAGAGAAACTGGTTAATTCTATGTGTCACCATGGTTAGGCTATGGTGACGTTTTTTGGTCAAGCACTAGTCCAGATATAGATGTGATGGTATTTTACAAATGTGATTAATATGTAAAAATCCTTTGATTTTTATGGAGGTTATGCTTGAAGGGAAGGTTGTCCTCATTCAATCAGTTGAAAGCCCTACTAGCAAAAATTCTGCCCCAAGACTGTACCGTAGAAATCATGCTTGAGTTTCTAGCTTTGCTGGCCAGCCCTACAGATTCTAGACTCCATACTGCAACTTGAACTCTTTTTTTTTAAATGTTTTATTTAGTTTTTTGATACAGAGAGAGATAGAGCATGAGAGGGGGAGGGGCAGAGAGAGAAGGAGACACAGAACCAGAAGCAGGCTCCAGGCTCTGAGCGGTCTGTACAGAGCCTGACGCGGGGCTCGAACCCACGAATGTGAGATCTGACCTGAGCCGAAGTCGGAGGCTTAACCGACTGAGCCACCCAGGCGCCCTGCAACTTGAACTCTTAACTGAGTTGCCAAGCGTATGGATTTTGGACTTGCCAGCCTTCTAATTATGTGACCTAATTCTGTGAAATAATTTGTTCTTCATGGGTGTATAGACATTTGATTTTTTTCTGGTTCCCTGTCAGACTCCAACCAATGCATCCTCCCTCCTACAACTCTTTCTCCACTCATACCTCAGTTTTCCCTACTTTTCAATAGTATAAAATGGTTTTCTAATTCCTAATCTGCTGCTTGCCTCCTCTTGTATATAAAACAAAACAAAACTCATTGTTGGGGCACTTGAGTGCCTCTGTCGGTTAAGCATCCATTGGTTCAGGTCATATTCTCAAGCTTCGTGAGTTTGAGCCCCACATCGGGCTCCATCCTGACAGCTCAGAGCCTGGAACCTGTTTTCGATTCTGTGTCTCCCTCTCTCTCTGCCCCTTTCCCACTTATGTTCTGTATCTTTCTTTCAAAAAAAGTTTTTTTTTTTAATTTTCTTTTAAAAACTCATTGTTTTCTGCTTGACACTGAACCATTAACTGCAGGATTCAGTTTAATGACATAGAATAACCGAAAGAGAATTTGACGCCTCAAATTTGTCTTCTTTGTGCCTCCCAGTCTCTGTGAGCTCTGTAGGGAGCGCTGTGGAGCATGTTCATCTATGTCTTGAATTCTGTCACCTCCCTCAAAAAGGTGAGTGTGTCACCAGTCAATTATGAACTTAAATAATATTTTTATTGCATGTATAGTTACCTGCCTATAAATTTTTGTAAAGCAACTAAGCCAAGTATTTTGGCCTGCCTTAATCCTAATTCCTGAGTTGTCATTTCTTTGAAACATGGTCATTATAACTTAAAAATTTTTGACATATACTGAAAATATAGGTTTTAGAATTAGGTAGAGAGGGCAGAAATTGTAATTCTTTTTCAAAATCTTGTTAATACTACTTTAACCTCTATATACCTTTTTCTTGCATTTTCCAAATGGGGATGGATAATAATGCTGGGTGGTGAGTTTATAGAACTTTTCAGAGCACTAGGTAAGTAATGTTGAAGAATCTTGCCTATCTTCTTCTTTTTTTAATGTTTGTTTATTTTTGAGAGAGAAAGACAACATGAGCAGGGAAGGGGCATAGAGAGAGGGAGACACAGAATCCGAAGCAGGCTCTAGGCTCTGAGCTGTTAGCAGAGCCCATCATGGGCTTGGACTCAGAAACCATGAGATCATGACCTGAGCTGAAGCTGGACGCTGAACAGACTGAGCCACCCTGGTGCCCTGCATTTTGTCTATCTTCTAACACTTAACAGATTTTAATTTTTTGTTCTTTTAAGGAAAGATCGTGATATGCAGTAAAAGTTTTATAGAAAATGATTTTTCACTACTGGATAAATTTTTTTTAATTGTGAAAACTTCCTACATATAAAAAGTGAACAGAATAGTATATGAAACCCTGTATCTGTCACACAGCTTTAGCAGCTGCCTACATTCTGTTTTTCTTGTTTTATCTATACTCCTCTGCATTTACTCTCCACCAACCACGTGATGGTGGTAATGGTAGATGAAGATCTAAGTAAAATTTATATCCATTCCCATGCACAAATCTTACCTCTACAATGATAATGCCTAGATAAGCCCATATGATCCATACCCTTGTTTTGATGTGGAACATTTCCCAGAGTTCTTCCCTCTCACTAACCAATCTCTAGTTTTACTCCCTATGTATCCAGCCTGATAACTACTCTTCTCTCATTCACATTATTTTCTAGAACTTAAACTGCTTTGCCTATTCTAGAATTTCATATATGAAACTCATGTATAAGTCACTTTTTAGGTATTTTGACCATTCATATAGTATCCTTTTTGGAATGCCATCTTAAATTTTTGTATATATGCTTTAAGATAGTGTTATTGTTGTTTTCAAAGTTTATTTTGAGACAAAGTGAGGGAAAGGGGAGGGAGGGAGGGAGAAAGAGAAAGAGAGAGAGAGAATCTCAAGTAGACTCCACACGGTCAGCACAGAACCCCACCTTGGGGCTCAAGCTCACAATCATGAGGTCATGACCTGAGCTGAAGGCAGAAGTTGTATGCTTAATCGACTGAGCCACCCAGGTGCCCCAAAATAAACAATAAAAAATTTTAAGTATATAACATAGTATTATAAATATCATTAACTGTGGGTACTGTGGTGTATAGCAGATCTCTAGAATTTATTCATCTTGTATAAGTTAGGGCTTTACATCTTTGAATGGCACTCCCTATTTTGCCTTTCCCTCAGCACCTATGAAGCACCATTCTACTCTCCTTCTGTGGGTTTAACTGTTTTAAATGCCTTGTATAAGTGAAGTCCTTCAGTATTTGACCTTTTGTGACTTATTAAACTTAGTATAATTTCCCAAAAGTTCCATTCATGTTGCATATTATAGGATTTCATTCTTTAAGTCTGATTTTTCTTTCACTGTATTTATATGCCACATTTACTTTGTACATTCTTTGATGGACATTTCGAGTTTTTAACATCTTGGCTATTGTGAATAGCATTGCAATGAACATGGAGGTACTAATACCTCTTTGAGGTTCAGATTTCAGTCTTTGGGTGAACACAGAAGTGTGATTGGTAGGTCATATGGTAGTTGAATTTTTAATTTTTTGAGGAACCTCTAAGCTATTTCCCATAGTGGATGTGCCATTTTGCATTCATACCAACAATGTGGGAATCATTCTACAATCCCTTGTCCTTTCCCCTTTCCCCTTTCCTTTCCTTTCCTTCTGCCATCCTAACAGGTGTGAGATGATACCTCATTGTGGTTTTGATTTGCATTTCTCTGATGATTAGTGATTTTGAACATCTTTTCATATACCTGTTGGCTACTTCTACATTTTATTTAAAGAAATGGCTGAGTACTTAGCCAATTTTTTTGTCATCAAGTTTTTGTTTGTTTGTTTTGCTATCTAGTATTGAGTTGTAGGGATTTCTTAGATATTTTGGAAATTAATCCTTTATTAGATAGCAGAATTTTTCACGTGATCTACACTGGACCTGGAAAAAGGGTTGCAGCAAGAGCTTATGTGCTAGTTCAAACCACCTCTTCACTTTCAGTGGCCTTCAGATTTCTAGACTGTCAGGTCCTGTAAGTGCTTCAAAGCAGGTGAGACAGGGTTAGTCCCTTAAGCAGTCCTCAGACAAGTTGGAACATTTGACATGTGTCGTCTAACTCTTTCTTTCCCTAGGGAAAGCTCGAACTGGGTGTTTTTCCCCAGTTGTATGATGCATGGGTTGGGATTGTGAAGGCAGGGTGTCTGAAATTTACCAACCAATTCTGTGTGCCTCATTTTGCACTTGCTCAGGGTACAAAAGCTTCTCAACTTATTTCAGGATCTCTTACAGAGGGAGTTAAATGTGTGCCTATATGTCAGAGAAGTTTTGATTTTTGTCTACCTACCCCCATTGTCTTAATTATTGTATTCTGGTTAAGTCATTAAATCTGTATTAATTTTCTATAGCTGCATAGCAAATTACCATATGCTTAAGAGATTGAAAACAAGAGCCATGATTATATCACAGAAGGTGAGAAGTACTACATTGATGGGTTCTCTACTCAGGTTCCCAGATGCTGAAATCAAAGGATTAGTTGGCTATCTTCTCACCTAGAGCTTGGATCCTCTTCCAAGTTTATTAAATTTGTTAGCAGATTTCGGTTGTTATTGTAGGACTTTGGATTCATCTTCTTGCTTGCTGTCAGGGGCCATCTCTATTCCTAGATGCTACCCACATTCCTTCCCACTTGGCCCTTCTGTCTTTAAAGCCAGCAATGGAAATGTCTCTTTAGTTGAATTCTATGTTTCAAATATTTGATCTCTTCTGTCTCTGACCTTTACACTTAGATTTGCATGTTTAGGTCAGGATCACTCAATTTCTATTTCCTTAAAGTCAACTGTACCATATAACCCAATTAGAGTAAAATACATCATGTTTTTAATCTCAGAGTGCGTACATCGGGGGGGACCATCTTGGGGGCCATTTTAGACTTCTGCCTAACATAGATATTAGAAGTCCATCCTGCAGACTAGTCTTTTTTTTTTTTTTAAAGATTATTTTCACTATTTTAGGGACTTTGCATTTTTATGAATGTTTTAGAAACAGCTTGTCAATTTCTAGAAAACAAAAACTGATAAGCTGGTGTCATCCAACTGAGACTATAGTTCATTTTGGGGAAATTTGATATCTTAATGTTTGTTTAGTCTTCCAACTTGTGAACTTGACATCCAGATTGTTCAGCATTTTTTTTGTTTTCAGTTAAGTTTTTAATGAATTTTATTATTTCTAAATATTAACATTTTGTTCCTATTATAACATTTTTTTATTTTTCTGCTAGTGTATAAAAATAATTTTTGTATATTACAGCTTTTGGAGAGATTGCTAACTTCATTTGTTGTTTTTGGGAGCATTATTTGATTCTTTAGGAATTTGCATATACACAGTTATGTTGTATGTAAATAGGGACTATATATTTTCCTTTAAAATTTTAATGTCTTATTTTAGAAAGTCGTCATCACTTGTATTATTGTTCCCCTATGTTTAGTGTGTATTTTTTTGCCTTGCTACTTTAAAAATCATCATTTTATCTTTGGATTTTAGCAGTAAGGTAATGATTTACTTACTTATGACTTTTTTTTCAAATCATGTTTGGGTTTTGTTGAGTGTTTGGATATATTGATGTTTTTCCAAATTTGGGATGATTTTAGCCATTATATTTTTCTTCCAATTTTCTTTTTTCTTACTAACAGTTTACACAGATACTAAATGGCTAGTTATTGTCTTATAGATTCCTCTAATTTTATTCATTTAAAAACTGAAAAAAATTAATGTTTATCTTGAGAGAGAGAGCATGCGCATGAGTGAGCAAGCCTGTGCACACTAGTAGAGAGGGGGCAGAGAGAGAAAAGGAACAATGTGAACAGGCTCCTGGCTCTGAGCTGTCAGCACAGAGCCCAACATGGGACTTGAACCCATGAACTGAGAGATCATGACCTGAGCTGAAGTTAGATGCTTAATTGACTGAGCCACTCAGGTTCCCCCCTAAAAAAAAATTTTTTTTTAATCTCCATTCTTCAGACTGGATAACTGCTACTAATAGACTTTCAAATACACTCAGTTTTCCCTAATATTTTGTTAAGCCTATTTTTCAGGTATTGTATTTTTTAGTTCTGGAAAAATTTTTTTGAGACATACTGGTTTCTGATATACAACATAATGTTTCAATATTTGTATATAAACCAAAATTATCACAATAAGTCTAGTTAATATCCATTACCATATATAGACCATTTTTCTTAGGATGAGAAATTTTAAAATCTACTCTTTTAGCAACTTCAATTATACAAAAAGTATCAAGTAAAGAATTTCTGTTTTGTTCTTTACGATTTTTCTGGTGTGAGTCTCCATCCTCTATTGCATATTATTTTTGTATGAATTTGCCATTTGTTTACCATAGCTGCTTTGTAATCTTTGCTAGTTGCAGTATGTAGAGCATCTTAGATTTTCTATTGATGCTTTGAAAGGGATGTAGATGCTATTTTTTAAATTTATTTATTTTTTGGCATATATGAGTTTTAACTGCATTCTAGGCATGAATGACTTGTTATAGAGCCTCTAGATTCTGTTATGTTTCTTTGAAGAATGACTTATCCACCATGTTAACCTGGCTGTACTCAAACTCTGTAATCTTTCTGCCCTGAATATGCAAGAGCTTAAACCGTTCCTAATTTAGTGCAGGTTTTAATGATGCTTTATTTTTTATTTGTCTGCAGCCCTGAGGTCTTTATTATGAATAAGTCATTTGAATGATCTGACAAAGATTTGTGCAGATTTGTATGCAGATGTTGGGGTTTATCTTTTCCTTCCTGGACTTGGTCCTAAGCTTTCGGCTGTCCTGCTGTCCCAACCACTCTTTTATGACTCCCTAAGGCTGCAGCATCCCACTTCTGGAGCTAAGTGAAGATTCAGGTTGGTCCCACACAAAAGGCTGCCAATTCTCCCATCTTTCAGTTGCTGATTGTCTTTCAATAGTGGAATCCTTTCCAGCTTCCAGATATTTTTAGTTCTTCTCTGGTGCCATCTAGTAAGTATCTTTTATTCAGATTTTATAAAGCATTATGAGGGTCACTCAGACTAACCTTCTTAAATATAATGGGAAATTGGAAGCTTAAATTAAGTGCTTTTGGAAGTTATTTCACAAAATGTCCTCAAAAAGCAAATATTCTATTGCCATTTGATACATAAAACCGAGGCTTAGAAATAGTTTAGCAGGTTACTCTTATATTACTAAACTGGTAGTTTAAAGAGTATGCTAAAACTCGGATAGTACTGAGAAACTTGGATTCAGGATGTAAAGCTGCAAAGAGGGTGACTTGCTCACAACGCTGTTGTTACATAAAAGCCACGGCCTGCAGTCGTTAGCACCTCCACTTTTTCAGAAAAGTGGCCAAAAAATGTGCTTTGGTTTCATTTAGGCAGAAATAAGATCTTTTTCAGTTAAAACATTCACAAAGTCTGTTAGGAAAGGGAGAGATTCATGTACCCACAGGCTATGGGATAAGGTACTCCCAGGTTCTGAATGGAATCTGAAGAAACCAAGGATCTGGGACCTCCACTAGGGAGAAGGTGTTAAGGAAACGTTGATGGTACTAATATTTGAATATCACATGCATGGTTCTCAGAATATGGGACAGTCTGGGAAGGAAGGAACCAATTACACACACTCCCAAATTATGTACAATTAGTGATATAGGCAGAGACAGGAGTTGACAATTTCTATATGGTGTGATAAGTGCTGTATGGAAGTGTTAGCTGAGTGCTGTTTGAGGACAGAAGATGGACATCTAATCTAGAATATGTGACTAATAAAAAATTCACAGTAATACCTGTGCTGTGACTTGAAGGGAGTATCAGATATGATGGATGATAAAATAGGAAATGAAATATTTTAAATTGTGGAAGGATCCGGTGGGAAGGTTTAGAGGTATAAAATCTCTGGAGAATGGAAAGAGTTTCTGGATAGTAGATGATAATGCAGAAGAGGGTAGTGATAAGAGATAAGAAAGTAGAGACCTTAGAAGGCCTGTCATGCCAAACTAAGGAATTTGAACTTTTCTTAAGGACTCTGGGGACTTATCAGAGTGACTTGATCCGATTTGACTTTTTATAAAGATTCCTTTACTTGCTGAGTAGGGCATAGATGAGAGGTTGAAAAGATTGCAGAAAAGGAGATTGGTTTATATGTGTTTTCAGTAAGTAGGCAAGCGATGATGGGAACTGGTCTAAGTAAGTTGTGTTGGGACTAGATAGGAGATAAACCTTGGAGATACTGCATACAAATCATAGACATGTGGAAGTTTAGAGAGACAAAGGAGAGGGAGTGTCCAAACAAGGCACTAGGATGACTGAAGTTAACTATGTTGCCCAAATTAAGCTTTACATTTAAATTATCTTTCACATGAAAACTTGAATCTCTCCTCTTCATCCCTAGCTCCTACACTGTCAAAATGTCTGACAAGTTATTTGTGTTCTTAGTGTCTAAATAATAGAGTGATCTGAGAATTCTATATATGCATACATGTGTGTGCACACATGGACATATATGTGGTATTAAATGTGGTAGATTTGGGGGTGGGAGTTAAAAAGTGTGATTTGACTCCATTATAGTGTGCACTTATTACAGCACATAATTAAAAAAAATTTTTTTCTTTAATGTTTATTTAATTTTGAGAGAAAGAGAGAACCAAAGGAGGGGCAGAGAGAGAGGAAGATACAGAATCAAAAGCAGGCTCCAGGCTCTGAGCCGTCAGCACAGAGCCTGATGTGGGGCTTGAACACAGATTGTGAGATCGTGACCTGAACTGAAGTTGGTTGCTTAACCGACTCAGCCACCCAGGCGCCCCTACTGCAAATAATTTGAGAGATACAAAGCAAATACAAAATTTACATAGTTGAAAACCAAGGAAACCTATACAAAGAAGAATTAGCACACACTGTTTTGCTGACTTTGGAGAGCAGACTCCATGGAATGAGTAAGTAAATGGAAGTATAGAGAGGTAACTCCTACTTCCAGCTTTGCTAAAGCTATGCTTGTAATGTTTAAGCAGGTGACATTAATTTATAGAACACAGTTCTTCTATCCATGAAGTAATGAGGTTAGACTCGATGGTTTTTTAAGACTAATTCCTGCTTTAAAATTTCCTCTAAGGGTTTTCTAAATAAATGGATTTACAGGTGCCACCATCACCCTAAATACCAGAAGAGGGGCAAATATTTCTGCCATTAACATGTACAAAAATCAGCATTACATATCAGTATATGAAAAATATTATGTATAATTATATACAAAATGAATATAATTTAGATAAAGAACAAGGGTGTTCATAGTTAGACTCGAGATATAGAACAACCTTTTAGTACACATTGATCTGTCCATCCAATCTTTAGCCTTTGTTCAGAACTATTTTATAAGGTAATTTGAAGCTCTCAATTCTAAGTTTAAAAATTCTTACATTCTTGACTTTAAACAATAACAGACATGAGCACATGAGGCCTACATAAATTAAAAACATGTGTCAAATAACAATTCAGATAAAAATGTACTCATTAAATGGTATAAATAGTACTACATACGACCTCTTGCATAATTTTATGAGGGGAAAATCAATAATATAAATCAAATATAGAGTACTATATTTAGGTAATTTTATTAGCTTTCAAACTCTGAAATCTTAGTCCTACATCCATGTACGTCAGCATAGGATTAAATTAGATGCAAACATATGTGTTATAGTCGTAGCATATAGAGATTATCCACCATAATTCATGTAAAAACAGGAAAAAAGTATAATTAGATGTTTACAGAAAAAAACTGTAACAAGTCAAGCTATATAACTGGTTGCTGGCAGTGGGTTTCAGTAAAGTAGAAATTTGGGTCCTACTTCAATATCTTACTAGTTTAAATCTATTTACCTTTGACAAATCACTTCATCTTTATAGCCTTATTTCCACCTGTACAATGAGGATAATGACATCTGTCTCTAAAATTTGTTGTGAAGGGTTAATTATATAACTTACAGAAAATGTATTACACAGTTTTTATTGCAATTAAAAGAAAACCTACTTAATGTGGCCTAAAACTTAAATAAAATTTATAATTTCACATAATTAGAAACTACAATAGGCAAATGATTCTGGTAGACTCAGTTCAATCTATACAATCTAGAATCTCTTTGATCTCATGCTTAGTTTTTCTTCCTGTTTTGCCTTTATTTTTTCTCGGTCTCTCTTCATGAAGTGGCAGAGGAAGATAACCATGATCAGCTCCAGACTTGACTTTTATAGCTAACAATCCTAATGAAAATAAATTTCTATTTTCTCCAAATATTTTAGCAGATTCTTGGGGCTACCTTGATTGTCTGAGCAAGGGCCAAACATCAGTTACTGACGCATGTGATTGGTTGGACACATAGACTCATGTCCTGAGAATGAGTGGGAGTGGTGTGTAGGTAATAATACTTTGTAGACTTCTTTCCTATCATAAGGAGTGTAATTAATCAAAGTCTTCAGCTGCTATGCTTTGAAACCCATCGCTGAATTTGCACAGAGGCTAAACCTCTCGTGGGCTGTTCCTAGTCAGTGACTGACTATGGTAGGGATGCAAAGAAAAATCCATGCCTCTTGCGTTGGCTGAGGATGGTTCAGGGACTCTCCCACAGCTTTGCTGAATCTGCCACCACATAACTGACTCTGACACGTGTTCTCCACTTGTTTTCCCTCTTCACCCTGTGTTCAGACTTGCATAGCGATCCAGTGACTCATTCAAGTCATTCCTTACTCTTATTATTTGCTTTCACACGGGCATTTTCCCTAATAAAATCAGCACATTTAATTCTGTTTTGGCATCTGTTTCTCAGAGTACCCAGCCTTACATATGTGGTTACAGAATGGAAAAGAGTGAGATTGCATTTTGTTCGTAGGTAGTATATATTCTGAGAAGACAAAACAATACAAGGTATTGCCTATAAGGGTATTATAATCTATATACTAGTCAATGATAAAAAATGTTTATTTTTGAGAGTTTTACTCTGTATATTACATAATTGAAAGTTATGATCAGAAGGATGTGGAACCAAAGATTTAAAAAATTAAATTTCATACACACATATATATTGACTGAATTAGTAGAATTCAGTGGAGTGATTCTAATTAGTATTGATGAATATATTTGGTCTATTTTTGATAAGAACTCTCATCATTCCATCATTGAATTCATCTATTATGACTCAGTGATGAGGGAGTAGAGTGGTTCTCAGACCAGTGAGGGAGGACCTTTGAGCTACCTGAGAATTTTCCAGAAAGCAGATTATATCTAGACCTACAGAGTCAAATTCTCAGAAACCGTACACCTCCATGCAGCTGGGGCTGCTGTCACCACACAGGGTCATGCAGCACGTGCTGTTGTAGAGCCTAGGCCACCCATCTGTAGAACATGATGACCCTGGGGGCGCCGGGGTGGCTCAGTCGGTTAAGCATCTGACTTCAGCTCAGGTCATGAGCCCACAGTTTGTAGGTTTGAGCCCCGTGTCGGGTTCTGTGCTGACAGCTCAGAGCCTGGAGCCTGTTTCGGATTTTGTGTCTCCCTCTCTCTCTGTCCCTCCCTTGTTCATGCTCTGTCTCTCTCTGTCTCAAAAATAAGTAAACATTAAAAAAAAAAAGAACATGATGACCCTGTGGCCATGCTCACTCTTACTGCTGCCCTTGTTTTGGCCAAGCTTGACTGTATGTGGACTTTTTAAATATAAGTACAGCTCTATAAACATATTTTCTCTTTTTTATGATTTTCTTAATAACATTTTCTTCTCACTGGCTTTATTGTAAGAATACAGTATCTAATACACACACACACACACACACACACATATACATATATATATAACATATACAATATGTGTTAATTGACTGTTAATGGTCAGGCTTCTGGTCAGCCAGAGGCTGTTAGTGGTTAATATTTGGGGGAGTCAACTGTGTGTCTCAAAGGGGCAAAGAAAGCATTTAAAATTGCAAGCTTCCTAAATGAACTTTTTTTTTTCTTTTTACCTTATTTATTTTTGAGAGAGAGTGCACACTTGTGCAGTGGAGGAACAGAAAGAGATCCACACAGGCTCTGGGATGTCAGCTCAGAGTACGATTTGTGAGATGATGACCTGAGCCGAAATCAAGAGTCTGAAACTTAACCAACTGAGCCAGTCAGGCACCTCCAAATGAACTTTTTAAAGAGGAAGGTCAAGGGCTTATTTTTAGGTTTTGGTGGGGACAAATTCCTTTGGTGATCTTGAGCTGTCTTTCATGTTGTAAAAGGGTCTGTATTTACCCTGAGGACAAAGACTTGATCTCACAGAAACTATGGGTTTATGCAAATCCCTGAGGGTGGGGGGGTGGTGATGGACAAAATCATTTGCTCTGAGAGTTCAGTTCTTAAAAGACCAGCTTGAGGTCCAGGTGAGAAGAGGGCTTAGGAAAGCCTGGCTGGAGTTAGATAAAGGACAGTCTCTGTCACTTGTATTGCCTCGGGTATCCATATTTTAAATAGCTGAAGGTAGAAGCCTCAGTAACAAAAAGTTGAATTTAACTGATATTTAATATTTCTATAAACTGTGTAGAAATTGCTTTATAGAGGAAAGACACTTAATAGAATACTCCAAACTAGAAAACTTCTGAAATGCCTAAAAACAAGAGCAAAGTAAATATCTACAGTATTAAGATCTCTAGCCACAGAAAGGAGGAATGCTTATGAATCCATTATGTGTCTTCAAATTTGTTGAGGAAAATATTCAAATATTTTTAGACTTTTATTGAATTGATAAATAAGATATTTGTAACACTCCCTTTTGGCATAAAAAGCAAATGTCACATGGAAAAATGTAAACACAGGTAATGATTTATAATCAAATATGATGCATACAGATATTTACCAAGATTTAATGTAGTCTTTAAAAGCAAATTCCAATAATTTCACTGGAACTCTTGATCCACTTCCATCCCACTTCTTAAAAGTCGTGCATCTCATTATTCCATCTTTTGTCCACTTTCCATACTTTTTGGTTCTCTTCTACATGGAATTCAGGGATGTTTTAGTACATTTGAACTATATTAGAGCAATTGGTAAGTTATAGCAACATTTTCTCCTTTCATTATCTTTTCATTTGTTCTCCAAACTTGAGCAATACAAACATTTAAAATAGTTTGGCCTATTTCTTATGATTATTTTTTTGCCAGATGATGGACAATTAGTTTTTTCTCCACTTAGACTCAATGTACTCAGGGGATACCATAGAGCCACTCTTTCACTTCACAAAATACCCAGCTCAGGAAAATACAAAGTACTGTAAATTCTAATCTATCCCTCTGGAGAATAAATTTTTATTGAATATTCTGGTAATTCCATCTAGACAAAGATTGCTTTTTATTCTTCTGCATTTATGAGCAGTATAATTTATGTGCTTCAAAAATGTTCTCAATGCCTGGTGTTCTTCTTGGAAGACTTTCATCTGGTTTTACAGATTTCAGTTACTTCAAGGGGTATTTCAGAATTAAAATAATCTTAAGTAGAGCTTAGCTCCTGTTCAACTAAACTATCAGTTTCTAGAATTGTCATATGCATTTTCCTAAAACCAGGACTGAAAATAGTTCGTGACCTATATTAGGTTAACATGTGTTAGTAAATGAATAACTGAAAGAAACATAAATATTTGAACAGTGGTCATGAAATCAAACATATAAAATCTAACAGTTCTTGAAATACAGATAATGATTCTTTATATGTTAAAAATGATCTGAATACAGGGGCACCTGGGTGGCTCAGTTGGTTAAGCATCTGGCTTTGGATGTCTGCTCAGGTCATGATCTCATGGTTGGTGGGATTGAGCCCCACACCAGGGTTTAGGCTCAGCATGTGGAGGCTGCTTAAGATTCTCTCTCTGCCCCTCCCCCATTTGAGCTTTCTCTTTTGAAATAAATACACAAACATGAAAAAAGGTAGGTGGTACACAAACATGAAAAAAGATAGGTGGAAAACTATGGTGAGAAGAACTGGTATGATTCAGTCACTGGAGGAGAATGCTTCAGTTTTAGAAGGCAACTTAATATTTGTTTTATTCACTTGCATGTGCATCCTCATTTGGCTATCTGAACTGGAACAGGCTTTATTATTCCCATTTTAGAGATTTAGAAACCAAAGTTCAGAAAGATTAAAGGATTTACTCAAAAATCTCACTGCTAGTAATTTTCAGAACTGAGGTTCAAATCCAGGGTTTCTAGTGATTAAGTTAATGATGCTTGCTCTCCATACTCTGGGATTTAGTATAATTCTAATGAATAATTTTATTATCTAAATTATTAGACACTAGAATTTGCTAGTAATAGATATGGTTCTATGACCAATATAGCTTTGTAAATCCCATAAATCTCTCTGGATACAAAATGGATTCTGATAGATTGCAGATAGTTGCAGCTAGGAGCAGAACAAGAGAATAGAGGAGGAAAAAAATAGTCTAGACCATGATGTACAGAATGAGTAGAGGTTTATGTTCAGATTATTTGTTTTATTTTAGTGAAAGAGGGAGAGAATGTGAGCCGGGGATAGGGATAAGAGGGAGGGAGGGAGAAAGAGTAAGAGAGAGGGAGAAGGGGAGAGAGAGAGAAAGAGAGAGAATGAATGAATGAATGAATGAATGAATATCAAGCAGGTTCCACACTCAATGCAGAACCCAATACAGGACTTGATTCCATGACCCTGACATCATGACCTGGGCTGAAATCAAGAAACAGACACTCAACCAACTGAGCCCAGACTCCCCTTCACATTTCTTTTCTTCCATTTCTTCTCATTTCTATTACCTCATTTACAATGATTCTTTATTTCAGGCCATCGTCCTACCTTATTTGCATCACTACAATATACAACCATATTACTCCATTTATAGAATTTTCTCTGCTAGTATAATGTTACCCTGTCTCTCACCTCCTCTAAATCCTTTAGTAACTTTGTGGGCAATATAGGACAGTTTACTTAACCCTCATTGCAATCTTTAACTACTTGACTCCACTATAAAGACACTAGGAGTTTAGTACAGAGCATATAGTACTGGGTGGTTGTTGGCAAAGTCTTTGCTTTCTTTACAAAAGGGAAGTGAGATGACATAAAAAGGAAGAGGGTTGTCATTGTTCCCATTTTTCCCCTTCCTGCTCCTTCCTCTGGCAAATAGACATTTGGAGGCTCTGTAGACCTCGTATGGTCATAAGGAAAACCAAGAGCAGTCAGGGGCATGGTCTTGATATAGGTAAATTGTTGAACCAATGCCAGCAACTGTACTACCTCTGGAATTTGTTTGGTAAAAATAATAAGCTCCTAATTGTTGAACGTTGACCTTTGAGTGTTCCTTCTAGTTTTAATTGACAATGTTCTCTACTGCCTTTAGTACGGAATTCAAACTTTTTTGTTTGATGTTCAAAATCTTTTATGGTTATTTCTAGTATATATTTTCCAGCATCTTAAGTTACATCCTCCATGCTAGGATCCTTGCTTCTCTCCAGGTTCTTCAACATGCCTATGCCTTTGAAAATTCTTCTGGCAAATGTACTTTTCTTTGAAAGATTTGTCTTTTTTTCCCCAGGGTTTGTTTTTCCTTTTTTTGTTGTTGTTCTTTTTGTTTTATTTTTTTTTCTTCAGGTGCCACTTATTCACTTTCAAGATCTATTGTCCTCTGTTTTATTCTTTGAGAACTAGTCACACATAGAAATCTTAGGTGAGTGTACTTTCATGAGGGAAGCAAGTTGGGTTGAAAGCAAAGTGGTTTCTCAAAACAAGTGCAGCTTAGGGGTGCCTGGGTGGTTCAGTCAGTTGAGCGTCTGACTCTTGGTCTTGGCTCAGGTCATAATCTCCTGGTTTAGGAGTTTGAGCCCTACATCTGACTCTGCACTGACAGCATGGAGCCTGGTTGGGATTTTGTCTCCTTTTCTCTCTACCCCTCCCTTGCTTGCTCTCTGTATCTTTCTCAAAATAAATAAAAATAAACTTAGAAAAATAAAAGGTGCAGCTAAGCTCTCTGGCAATCCCATAATGAGTCTGAGATGGCCCTTCAGAATTATCCCAGACGGAAACAAGGCAGTCACACTTTTGATCCCACATAACCTTTGGTTAAGCAGTTTGATGTACCCGAGGTCATTTCTCTGTGGTGGAGGCAGCTAGGAACTCGGTGGGTTTGACTAGAAGGCATTTGGGTAGAGGAACAAGTTACTCACTGCCCTGTTTTTTTTATGTTCCTAATGCTGTGATGTGCTGATCAATGCTGTGATGTGCTGATCAATGCAGAGGTTCACTTACTGGTTTTTCCTCACTCTTCATGAGTTCCTAGATTGAAGAGATTCATTTCTTATTCTCTACATACCTTTTGATTTCAAAACAAAGCTAGGTGTGTGGAAAATATATCAGTTGAATGAAAATATCCTATAAAAGTAGACAGGAGTACTATTTTGTGGAAGAAATTTGAACATTTTAATGAGGAATGAGGAATGAATAACAATGATGAATAAAGCTGAAATATTGATCAGTATTACTTTCAAATGTGATATAAATTCCATTTTAATCAAAAGCACAACAGATACTTTTTATGAGTATGTCATCAATATGGTTAAAAAGATTATTGATATTTTATTTTGTAGTAGCTATGATTTTAGGAAGGTATTACATACTCTAAGATGGCAACCATCCTAAACCAAATTAAATTGTGGTATTAATGCTCTACAGTTTCCCTCTTCTGTTTCAAGAGTATAGTTTTAAAAGGAAATAGGCTGTTGATCAGAAAAGTTTTTGATATACTCATGAAGTTGCTCTATTTTTATCTGACATATTCGTTGCTTTTGTCTGCCAATAATAAATTACCTAAGAATGGATCAAAGAGATAAAGGGTTATTTCTATCTGACAAGAAGTCACATGAAGGCTCAGCAAAACTGCAGAAATCCACCAGTAGAAGATTTCTGGGTGCTTTCTATCCCTAACTTGCCAATCTTAGAGATTATCTTTTTTCCCTTCATGCCTCTATAACTCCCAGTGTCATGTTCACATTCACGGTTGGAAGATGGGTGATTGAGATTTTTCCTTTTTTGCTTTTTTTATGAGAAAGGGAATCTGTTGCCACAGTTTCCTGTACTTCCTCCCCCCCTATGCCCATCCCATCGCTTTCACCAGGTTTCTGCTGACATTTCACTGGCTGGTTCTAGCTTGTAAGGGAGACTGACACAATGAATCCAATATTTACACAGAGACATAAATAACAATGGAAGAGGGGTTGGTGATGGGCATTGGTCTACTCAATAAACAGGATCCACAATACTTGGAAAACTACTGTTTGCATAACTCAAGTGATGAGCTTTTCTGAGAGCAGTGGAGGGAAGAGGTGGGACTAGAAGACTGAAAGTGTCTAGAATGCTGAAATACTTTGTTCATCTCTGCAGCCCCCATTGTCCATCACTGTGCCTTGAATTTAAGAGACAATAAATGCTTGATGAATTAGTTATCAGTAATCATACCATCCTTGTAAATTTTGATGATCGATGTTACAGGCACATATGTTCTGATAACTTATCATATTTGATATGGAGGTCTAGATGCAAGTATAAAATCACTTCAACTGTAAGGTTATTGAGATTCAATTTAATACTCTAAAGAGACACTCAGCAGCACAGATTTAAGGAAGTCGATATTTAGAACTGAAATTAAAAAAAAAGAATAAAATAAAAGTTGAAGACTAGTAATATGCTTTACGAATGTCATAGTATTTGTTAAAATTCCACATAAGTATTTCAGTAGTGGAGTGACAGTTCACCAAATGAATTAGAGCACCATATAATTATCCTTAAGTAATGCAAACTAAGATTCCATATGACTAGTGATAGTGGCATATAATGATAGTGTCATCTCTCCATTTAGGGTACAACATGCCATCAGAGAAGATGAGATGAATCCTAATTGGGTGGGTAACGCTCCATATTACAAACTGAACAGATTATGATATCAAGCTGACACCCAATCCATCTGTTAGCTGTGGAGGACAGAGGCCGCATTGTTAGGGTGATCAGGCCAGGTGGTACTTCATTTGATATCACAGCTGTGCTAAACTTGCACTCAGAAACCTAACACCATGTGAAACTTTCCTTGTTTGGGGTCACACTGAAAGAAAGAGCAGCAGCTGGGGTGTATTCGTAATAAGTTCCGTGCGGAGATTCTTTAGTTGAAATTAAAAATAAAAACCTTTGCAATATGTCACGAGGAATAAAGATTAAAAGCCCAGGTTCTGCTGTTTGCTTTCGGATTCTTCTATGGTGCAATTTTTGAATTCTTGATCAATTCATTCAGCCATGCAAAGCCAACGGCAGTTGTGGCATATGTAGAATCTGTTATTCAAAAAATATTGAAGTAATTCATACGAAGAACGCATTTCAGTTCCTGGGACACAGTATGCTCTTAATACACATTAGCTATTAATTTCATCATTCTTGAATGTTGTGAATTTCTAATTTCTAAGTCTCTTGCCCACAGTATGTTCCATCCTTAGTTATTTCATTTTGCTGTATTTCAAAATAGCTGTATGTCCTGTGCTTTCATATGTCTGCATTTTCATATTTATGGCTACATATGAATGAAGAAGCCATGAAACCTCTTCAGCCAGATTTTGCCTTTTGATTCAGAGGCGGAAGGAGGCTGCCTTTGCTTTGGTAAGATGTACCACATTAATGGAAACCACAGTTCATCCTAAAGGTGTCTTGTCTGACTTTTTTTATTGTAGTATAATTGGTACACCATGTTACATTAGTTTCAGGTGTACAGCATGGTGATTTGACAAATTTACACATTATGCTATGTTCACAAGTGTAGCTGCCATCTGCCACCATAGAAAGCTACCACAGTACCACTGACAATGTTCCCTGGGCTCTACCCAGGGAACATTCCCATGACTTATTCCATAAACAAGGCTTGTATTCTCCAACCCCCTTCACCCATTTTGCCCATCCTGCCCATCCCATTCCCCTCTGGCAACCATCGGTTTGTTCTTTTTACTTATGGGTCTGCTTTTTTGTTCACTTGCTTTCTCTTTAGGGTTTACATATGAGTGAGATCAAATGGTATTTGTCTTTCTCTGACTTATTTCACTACCCTCTAGCTCCATCCATATTGTTGCAAATGGCATGATCTCATTTTCTATACGTAATATTCCATCATGGGGGGGGGAGGTGTACACACACACATGACATCTTCTTTATCCATCTATCTATTGATGGAAATTTAGGTTGCTTCTGTATCTGGGCTACTGTAAATAATAAACATAGGAATGGATATAGCTTTTTGAATTGTTATTTGCAATTTCTCAGGGTAAATAGTGGAATAACTGGGTTGTATGGTATTTCTATTTTTAATTATTTTTGAGGAATCTCAATACTGTTTTCCACAGTGGCTGTACCAATTACATGAATTTGGAACAGATTATTCCCTAAACAGCAATGAAGCCTCATGGGTCCCAGGCTTGAAAAGGGGTGTATGGGTTAGAGTTCAGCATCCCCTCAGCCTTGCGGAAGACAGCTTTAGATAAAGCTCAACCTGGGTTTCTTTACTTGAAGCTACTTGTTAATGGAATAATCTGCCTGAATGAAGTGTGTATACAAACGCGAATGCCAGAAGTCAGTAGTAAATTGCTTATGGTAAAGGAATATGGGGGCTAGAAGTGCCAAATCAATAGAAACTTGAACAGTTTTATTTATTTACATACACATGGTAAATGTGAAAGCCTCTTCTACTTTAGGTCTAAATCCTGAAAGAGATGTTGTAGTCAACCATACCATATTTCATAAAGAACATCTTTTAAGTTATTTTAAAGATGAGAAAGAAACGAAACTACTTACCAACGGTGTGACCTAACCCCAAATTTATAAGACCTTCTTTGCACAAATACAAGTAATCCTGAAGATTCAAAATGTGAAGTAAATTATAATTTGGCTGAGACCCTTCAGAACTGGTGGCTGTGACCAGTCAAGCATTCTCATCTTCACGTGGCTTCTTGGTATTTTTCCTCTTGGTTAAAGAAGTCTCATAAGATGATGAAAACAGAGTTTGGTCTCTTTCTCTGTGTGTGTATGAGAAAGATTTTGTTGCAACAAAGCGCAAATTCAAAATGTTAATGATCTAACAATTGAAGGAACTTGCAAAAGCGATGTTTCTTAGTGTTGAGAAAAATTACCTAAAACTTTAACAGAAGGCATGAACTTGACTGCGTATCTTTCAATGTCATACTAGCACATGTCTAACAGGGCTTTTCAATGACTATTTGTTTTAATCCTTAGGAACCTGTGCCTTTGTTTGATGTTCTATTGATTAGGAGCTAAATGTTCCTATATTTCATTCAAACTTGTAGACTTTGTCCAGTAGAAATGGAAATAATTTCTGCCATGTATAGAAATAGATACATACTTAATGTTGCATTGTCCCTTAGGACATTAACCAATTTTTTCTTTGATTTAGCAAACTTATTACAGCATGATTTTTCCTCATTAGCTGTATATAACTCTGTTTCTCAAATACTCTTTGAATTAACTTTACCATCTTGATGTTTCCTCATTAATAAGTTAAATAAATCTTTGGCATATATTCACTGTTTGTATGAGAGTCAGGTTTTAAACTTTTTGAAACTTACGCTTTGACACTAACGATGTCCTTTGTGGGAGAAAAAAATGATGAATGTCTCTCCGTGCTACATGAATCTCTATTTTGCTGTTAAACACAATATTATAAAATGCATTGAGGTTTACATCCTCAATGTGTAACTTTAAAATGGTGAAATTCCAGCATGTTTACACAGCCTTAAATCCATTGATTAGTATTTCAAACACGTGAACTGTGCAAATTCTTAACATTTAAGTGTCCCTCCCTATCTCTACCTCCCCTCTCCCCCAACCAGTTTTGACAGTCATCTTGACATAAAGTTTTTTTCTGCTCTCCAGTGAACTAGACAATATGATGCCTTTATAATGTACACAATAATGTGCTTTGTAGGGCCAATGAATTTAGAATTAGTAGATCTTCAACAAACTTGTAAAGCAAACTTGTAGCCTTCATGTTCCAAACCAGGAGAATTAAGAGGATGTTGGTCACTGGCAAGCAGCTAAAACAGTTTCATTATAAAGTTGATAAAGTAACATTTCTAATTTGATTTGAATGTTAAATCCAATTGAATACATTTTGCTATGCGATGAGTGATATTTTTTAAAATGAAGTTCTGAAATGTCATCTGCAGTTTTATAATTCTGAAGAATAGTTTCTGAGATTCTGTTCGTGTTCCTTCTTTTAAAAAACAAATAAAGGGAACTTGTTCTTTGCTAGAAAAAGAAATCAGTTCAGTACTGTCTTTCAACCTGCACTTAAAGTCATGAAAAATCTAAAATCACTAATTGTTAGTAACTCTTTACTCTGTTTTATTGAATGTGCTCTGTGTGATGGTGGTATCCATAACTTAGATAAATAACAATTTTCCATGAAGGAAATTAGACTTGAGCTGGGCCTTGAAATATGGTGATAATTTGAGTGGACACAATGTAGGAGGAGGACATCTTAAAGGTAGAAAAGAGAGCAAAAGTACATTAGCAGTAATATGTATGGTTGTGCTGGAGAAAAAGTAAGCAACAGAAATGGTTAAAACTAAATGTTTACATAGGGCAGAATTGGCCAGTATACTTCACCCTGTTTGTGAACCCCAAATACTTGTTGGTAACAGCCTAAACTTGTGTTAAGAAGGGGGCTGACGGTGCCTGGGTGGTTCAGTTGGTTGAGGGTCTGACTTCAGCTCAGGTCATGATCTTACGGTCCGTGGGTTGGAGCCCTGTTTCGAATTCTGTGTGTGTGTTTCTCTCTACCCCTCCCCATCTCTGTCTCTGTCTGTCTCTCTCTCAAAAATAAAGACATAAAATTTTTTTAAAAGGGGGATGCTGAGAAGGAAAGAGAAGTGTGACTTCCTATGGACTCGTGCCATTAGCCCGAGAACTGGCTCCCAGAGTGTGGGATAAGAGTAAGGATGGAGGGGGCTAAGTTCCAAGTTTGCATGGTTTGGTTTGTCTTGTGGAGGGCAAACTGACAGGTTCTATCCACAGTGGAAGCTAAAGACCACAGTTCTAGGACAATCCCAAATTCAGCTTCCCAAGTTCTGTTAGTTCCATATGTGATAATAGCATATTATTACCAATACTACAGATTCAAAGTCTATTCTCTCTTTTCAGATTACTATGAATTTTTTCTTGCTTTTTGAAAAGTGGGTAATTTTAAACAGACCTTTTCCTCTCCAGCTTTAAGTTAGACTGTTAACGTGTCAACACTGAAGTTACCTAGAAACACCCTAAGGGCTTCTCATTTGTAGAAACAAGTATCTTCAACAAAGGTTGGTGTCTTAAGAGGCCAATGAGAAAGTCCTATAAAGAGCAGGGACTTTTATAATTCAATAAGAATTTTATAGAATGATCAATCTTTTAATGGACAAATTCTGAGGCCCTGACTTTGAGACAGGCATAATCATATTGCAGTGGAAAAAACTTTTCTAAAATAATATTTAAGTATTTAATTAATTCTCTAATAATTGAATGATATGGTAAATAAATTAAAATGACCATTTCTTAGAAGGAGATTAAATAAGTTTATTTATTTAACTGTTGTCTCAATCTCCTAGGTTATCATTAGTGTTGCTAATAGTGTTCTTCAGATTTTAAATAAAACCACTGTATATTCTCATTATAATGAACTTGAGGAATCCCAAAGAAATTTCTGCTTTTGCAGAAATATTGGCTTTGTTTTAACTCATCAAAGCGGATGAAATTTATCAATATAAAAATTAATATCCAATTTAGATAGAAATATTTTTAGCAATAATTGAATTTTTACTGCACACAGAAAACAATGCTCACTTAAAAAAGAATCTCAGGTTTTTTCTTACAGAATCAGGGTTAGTATAGATGTAGGCTTTTAAAATAATCCCTTATTTTGCAAGTAAGAAATGCTGGAAATAGCGGCACCCGGATGGCTCCGTCAGTTAAGTGTCTGGCTTCAGCTCAGGTCATGATCTCACCATTTGTGACTTCGAGCCCCACAACCACACTGTGGGCTCTGTGCGCTAACAGTGCGGAGCCTGCTTGGGATTCTCTCTCAACCTCCCTCTCTCTGCCCCTCCCCAGCTCGTGCTTATGTGCTTGCTGGCTGTCTCTCTCTCAAAATAATAAACATTAAAAAAGAAAAATGCAGGAAATAAAATTTAACATAGAATATGCAATAAATGAGATGTTCCCAGTCACTGTAGTAGGCTATGCACTCTCTCATAAACATGTTCACATACGCTGCATACACACCTCTACATGTCTCATTAAGAAATGGGCCAGCTCTGTACTTGTCTACAACTTGCTTTTTACAGTGAGCAATATATCAAAGACATGTTTCAGGGTTAGTATGTATAGATCAATCTCATTCATTTTAATGGCCACAAACTATTTATTTACTGATGTACCTTTATTTAAACATTCCCCAAGTGATAGGCATTTGCCTTGTTTCTCATTCCTTGGCATGACAGGCAGTGCTGTGATGAAGATTTTTCTATGTGTGTCTTTGAAGAAACATGCAATTGGTTATTTGTAACAGAAATAAGAAGGGGAATTTCTAGATTCAGCAACTACAACCAAATTTCTCTCAATGGGAAAGCCATTTTAACCAAAATTACAGGACAGAACTCTTTTCCTCATATATTTGCCAAGACTAGATATTATCAAATTTTATAAATTTTGCAAATCTGGTTAAAAACTATTTTTAAAATAGCATTCCCTGAATATTAGAGAGGTGGAAATATATTTATAAAGTATTTATTTACATTCTTTTTAAAAATTTTTTTAAAGTGTTTTTGAGAGAGTGACAGAGTATGAGTTTGTGAGGGTCAAAGAGTGAGGGAGACACAGCATCCAAAGCAGGTTCCAGGCTCTGAGCTGTCAGCACAGAGCCTGATGCGGGGCTCAAATTCACAAACCACCGAGATCATGACCTGAGCTGAAGTTGGATGCTTAACCGACTGAACCACCCAGGCACCCCTTATCTACATTCTCTTAAAACTTCTTAATGATGTGTGGTCATACAACAGTATTAAAATGTTTAGTGAATGGAGCTATGAACTTTTCCTTTAATATATTTGTATCTTTTTCCTTTTTATAAGACTTCCTCTACTAAAGATTAGAAATATCAATTTTATATTATATATTTAGAGTTTAATTTTGTACAGTTTGAATACTCTGAGGAAAATTTTCTGTACATGTTGTTTATATTTCACAGATGGATAGTCACTGTCACAAAAGAGGTTGATCCCCAATAAGTGTTTTGAAGTGGCACTTTATAATCTCTACGTGGGACTTTTTCCTCAGTTCTATTCTACTCTATTTTATTCTTTTTCACCAGTACTAAAATTACTTTATAACATATTTTTTAACAGATAAAAAGAGACCTCCCTCACTTTCTTCTTTTTTAAATAATTTCATGACATTCTTATAATTTTATATTCCAGACAGTTTTACCATCAGCTTGTCAAACACGGAGAATAGTTTTTTAGAGTTTTGTTAGGGATTGGCCTGAATTAGTAAATTATTTTGATAAAGTGTTACCTCTCTAAAATTACATCTTTCCTTCCAAGACTGGGTTTCCCCTTTTATCTAGGTTTTATAGATTTCTTCATTTAGTTTTATTCAACTTTATTAGATTAAACTGCTTTTGAAATAAATTGGGGTTTTTTTTGTTTGTTTACTTGGTTTTTGGATAGGAGCTGTAGTAGGAGGCTTACTTGTTTTGTTTGTAAGAATGTTTTTAATGGTTTATTCTAAGCAATTGATTTTTTTTCATGTTCTACCAAATTGCTTTTAAAAATGTATTTTATTGTCCCTTTGTGTGTACATGCATTTGTGTATGTCTGCATCTGCATCTGTGGATATGGGAAAGGCATGTGCTAGCTTTAGTTTGAAATGACTTTTTATTTATTTTATTTTTTAATATTTATTTTTTGAGAGAGAGAGAGCATGAAAGCATAAGTGGGGGAGGAGTAGAGAGAGAGAGGGAGACACAGAATCCAAAGCAGGCTCCAGGCTCTGAGCTGTCAGCACAGAACCTGATGTGGGGCTCAAACCCATGAACCACAGGATCATGACTTGAGTCAAAGCCAGCTAATTAACAGACTGGGCAGCCAAGGTGTCCCTGAAATGACATGTTAATTTTATCAGTGCATTAAAAAAATGCTTTTCTAATGTTTATTTTGGGGAGAGAAAGAGAGAGAGAGCATAAGCAGGAGAGGGGCAGAGAGAGAGGGAGACCCAGAATCTGAAGCAGGCTCCAGGCTCTGAGCTGTCAGCACAGAGCCTGACAAGGGGCCTGAACGCATGAACTGTGAGATCATGACCTGAGCCAAAGTCAGAGACTTAACCAACTGAGCCACCTATGTGCCCCTTATCAGTGCCTTTTTAAATTTTTATTTATAGTTTTAAAGTTTATTTAGAGAGAGAGAGCTGTGTGAGTGGGGGAGGGACAGAGAGCGAGAGAGAATATGAATATGAATATCCTCAGGAGGCTCCATGTTGTCAGCACAAAGCCTGACATGGGGCTCAATTCCACAAACCATGAGATCATGACCTGAGTGGAAACCAAGAGTCCCATGCTTAACTGACTGAGCCACTCAGGCACCCTTATCAACGCATTAAAAAAAAAAAAACACACACACTTTATTGAGTTTTGATTGACCAATTAAAAGAAAGCATTTATTTAAATAGTCTTGTCATGTTACACCTTTAAATTTTAATTTAAAACTTTTAATGTTGAGCAATGTTGAGCCCTCTTATGTTCTGATATAAATAATATTTGGTGATCAGTTAATACCACTGTAGTTAATGTTTTATATTTAAAAGTTTTATGTGTATTATTATATGTTAAGTTTATTTAGATTTTGTATTCTGTATAAACTTTTAAAATCAGTTTGGTGGTATTAAGCTAGTTTTAAAGCATGCATTAGAAATATTTGTTTTTTTTTCCTCTGTGCATAATGAGTGTTTGATATATTTGAGTCCATTTTAGTGATTTTACATTCTCCTATAAATTTCCATTTAATTTGGATTTTTCAAATTTATATGTATTAAGCAGTATATAATATAGCTTTAATTTCATGATCAAGCCCACTCCTGTTCAGTGTTTCAAGTTCAATGTCTTATTTTCTTCCTTCTACTTTTTTGAGTTAATTTAGCTCTTGTCACAGTTTCTTGAACTAACAGCTTATTTTGATTTTTTTCAGTCTTTCGTGTTTCCTAAACAATGCATTTATGATTACACAGTTGCCTCTGAGAAGCGTTCTGGTGCCTTGATGGGTTTTGATGAGTCCTCTCATTTTTGGGTATTTCTCAATAGGGTATAACTTCCATTTATATTTTACCTTTGATCTAAGAGTTATTTAAGTAGTTTTTTTCCCCTTGGTTTCCAAATGTATTCTGTTGTTATTTTGCATGCTTTCCTTTTTTTGGTCAACATTTATTATATTCATATTGTCTAAGGAATGTGGCCCTATGATTTCTAGGTTTCAGAAGTTACTGAGGATTTTCCCCCTGCGACATGGTTTAAATTTAGGTTTATAATTTTTGTTGAAAAAAATGTGTAGACTCTTAGCTATATGACATAAACTAAGTTATATTTGCTTTAATTCCCTGGTACTCTTATATCGTTCAATCTAATATTTTATTGTGGTCAGATGTTTAGTAGTCTTTTACTGTGACTGCAGATTTGTCAATTCCTTCTAAAATGTATATTTTTATTGTAATTCCTTACTTACAGTAGTCTTATACATTTTCACTCTACCTTGCGGCCTTGTGCTTTCTCCCAGTCATCAGAGGAAATAAACACCCCTACTCACATGACTTGTTTTTGCAAAAGACTTTTAGGAGAAGGGCACAAACAGAAGAAATAAAAATACTTGCATAATTAGGCTTGGAATCCTGTGCATCTGCTCTCTGTCTGAGGCCATCTTGCTCCGGATGACTGTCAGACCCATTATTTGAATGTCCGTGATATCTGGTCTTGGGGAGGGCATTTTATTTTATTACAGCAGAAATATGACTAAAACCAAAACTAGTTACAGGCTTGGGTTGCTAATATAATGAAAACTGAAAATTCATGGAATTGGCTTTGGGTAAGAAGAACAGACAGTGATGAAACTATTATGGGCAGGGGGATCATGAACTTTGTTAAACAATGAAGTCTGTAGAATTATCACCTATGATGATCTCTGAGGAAAAAAATTAATATAATGACCTTACAGTGCTAGACAAGGTTTCCTGGCCAAATGTTGATAGCATGAGCTGGTTGTTATCAAATACATTTTGAAAGGTGTTTCAAAAAATTGGGGTGTGGATTATGGAATATGGAGTTGATTAGAAACAAATACATATTTTTTAAATCTCTAAAACAAACTTTTAACAGACTTCCATTACTAATCTAGATTGAGTTTGTGTCTTTTGAAGATTGAATAAAAATCATCCACCCCCACCTTTAGCCAGGCACAAAAGAAAAAACTAGAAAACCTTTTTTTGCCAGGAAGGACGTAGTCTCTCTCAAACTTTTCAGATGTGGATTATAAGGGATGTTGCAAAGAGAACAAAATGAAGATCTACCTTCAGAAAGAGAAGCAGACCTATGAAGGGAACATTCTTTACCCCAGAGTAGGAGCATCTGTCTGGATTTGCACAGCAAGATTACTGAATGGTCATGAACTAGGCACTTGTGTGTACCTTCCAGCTTCCCTTCCTTTTCAAAGTCTTGTTTTTAAGCTGGTCTGGTCTCAACAATGGATGTTGAATATATAGAGGTCAGGTTAGTTTAGTTCATACTTCTCTGGATCAAGGGAAGATGGATTTGGATTTGACTTAGATCATAAGATAATGGATTTTAAGCCAGTTGTCATAATTTAACATATTTGGGGCATCTCAGGGCAAAGCAGGTATATTTTGTGAATGAGAGATAAGACAGTAATTATGGAGAAATGACTTCCTAATCATAGATCCATAATTTTGTAGTAATTTTATCTATAGACATAGAAAATTCCATTTGACAGTGAAATATAGCAAAGGCCATTGACCTATCACATAATGTATATTCAATTCTTCTTAAGCTCAAGGCCTATTTCTGTGCACAAAAATGTATTGAAGAAATATTAGCTAAGGATGATTGTTAAATGATACACATTAGTAAAGGGAAAGAATAGGAGGGGATTAACATTCTCTTATAAAGACAAACTTAATAGAAATTTAGTAGAATCGGAAATAGATATACTTTTCCAATAGGAATTTTATAAATAATAAATCCATCTGAAGAAGGTGATCCATTATAGATACAAAAGAAGATTACTTTATTACCTGCTTGTGGAGGCTGGTGACCAGACAGTTTAAAGAATAAAATTCTTTTCAATTTAAAAAGTCTTCAAGGTTAAGAGTGGTTATCATTTTGCATTATGAAAAACTACTTTCTTTAGGCCTAAAGATTATTATTTACAAAGGGTGGTATGTACTTCCTTTGCTTTATTTCTTTGTCATAGTTTCTTTCCACTTACTTGTGTACTGACATTTATTTAAAAGTGAATTCTCAAAGACTTGTAGAATAATCACAATGAGAAAAGTGCGGAACAATTTTACGAGGCAATAATCCAGTTCTCTTATTGCCAAACACTCTAACCAGCCTTCAGCCTTATAGTGTATCCACGCGGGAACCAGATTATTGCCTCATAAAACAGCTCGGTGCTCCTCTTATGGCTTAAATATAATTGTGTTTAAAGACCTTGTTGATTCCATTTAGCAAAATTCGTTTTCATCTTATTTCATGATAACAATGGCTTCTAATAACCTTGATGATATTTTGATGTGTGCCCAATTATGTTTTCAAGAATAGTTTTGTTAAGTAAGATTTCCAGTGAAAAAAATTTCTGATACTTCTTAGTTTATTGTTACAATTAGTTGTCTTTTTGCCTGAGATAATTTGTTCAACTTAATAAGTTAATTATTTCCTTATTTTGACTCCTATAAAAAATCAAAGATAATTTTTCCCTCTTGCACATTCATCAGCGATGATAAGTTGGGTTTCCGTGTCATGCATTTACTGTTATACATTCTAATGGAACATAGTTTGGGATCTCAATTCAGGTTTTAGCATTTTTAAGATGTGTGGCCATGATCAAATTGCTTAATATGCTTAGCTTCAGTTTCTTCATTTACTTTAAAAAATGAGGATATGTTAACAAGGACAGAGCTATCTCATAGGAAATTTAAATGAGAATTAGATGGCCTAAGTGCTCAATTACATTTCCCCAATTGTGTTTATAAATCTTAGTTTTACCTTATTTTTATATATAAAATGTATGTATTATAGAGTTCACATATGCATATAAAAGAAAGATTATAGATATAAGGAAATAAGAATAGAAATCTGGTCAAAAGATATTTTTGTAGCAATTAGGATTGTGAGTTACAGAACAGGAATACAAGAAATCATCTTCGTAGGATAAATTTCAACATTTTCTTTCTAACAAGAAAAGAGATAATTTGAGACTGATTTAAAAAATCACCGCAGAGTATAGAGATGATGATTGGATGTCCTCCAATATCCCTTAGCCAATTTATAGATAATCTAATTTTTGAGGCCCAGAAAATTTACTTTTCGGTCACATTTTACTATTCTAAAGCATTGTTTTTATTCATGAAGATGATTTTATACAATATTAGCAATGGCTTTGGATTTTATGAAAGCCTATTTGGGTCATTTTCCTTTCCTGCGAACTACGAAATATTCTCTTGGCAACAATTCAGTGATTGCCTGCCCCTTTCTTTACCTGATAATCACACCTGTAACTCATGTGATTCATATTTCTTTTGTACTAAAGAGTGTGTATTTTAAATCTAATTTAAATATAGAGAATCGTGTTAAGTTCTATTTTTCCATTAGAACGTATGTATAATTCAGGAACCAATCTTAAACATTTTCCTTAGGGTTAGAACTGTAGATTCCGCTAATTTAACAAAAATTATTTACCTAACCCTCAACATTAAGTAACCATTTGAATTCTGGAAATAAAAGTTAATTATCAATTTACCTTATTTATCAAAGGCATGTTGGATGCCTGTAGTTTGTTATAGTCTAATAAATTTAGTTCATTTTATAAATACTTTAAAAACTGCCCAGCATATGGTAGGTATTTAGTTAGGAAGATAAAGAAGATAAAGTCTTGCTGTGTTAGTCATTTTCACTAACGTTGATTTTCAGATATATTCAAAAACTTAGTCACCACATACTTAGCTTAATTTTTTCCCCAAATGTTTCAAGGAAGCACATATTTCTGGGAGATATTTGTAAAGGAAGACTAATATCCACTTATTAAGCTGGAGAGTTGGGAGAGAAGAAAGGTTAGTCTAGGTCATGACTACTCAACACTGAAGCAAAGAGAGTAGAAAATAGGAAATGGATTACCCCCAACTAATCGATTTTGTACCATTTTCAGAAAATCTTGTTGATTATAAACAAAGAAGAAACCAGAGTAAAATCAGTTTACTTAATTATGTTACACATTCCTTTTAGGGCCAAGCACCACTAAGACTCTGAGGTTTTATGTGTTAACGTTTTCATGGTCCCTTGAAAAATGACATCAGTGAAATTCACAGAACTAGTTGATACCCCTCTCCTTGATAGGGGTATTGTGAAAATGCCCATTAACATTTATAGAGTTCTTTGATCTCCTAAAAGAAAGACATTACCTGAGAACAAAATAAATAACTTTAAAGCAACATTCAAATAATTTAATTGTAAATGAGTCAAACACATATGCATTAAACTTAAGTAAATACAAGTATGAAATTAAGCAATGAAGTACGTGGCCAAACCTACTTTCAGTTTTATGAAATAGAAACATTTTGAACATGGGTTGATAGATTTCACAAACCTAACATGTAGACAAGCTTGACAGTCCTTGATACTACAAATAAATATTTCATTATGAGTATTCAAAAGAACTCATACTTTTCTCATAATCTGACAAATTCTCAAGAGAAACTCATGCAGTTAAAGAAATATTTCAAATAAAAATTATTGCTTTTTTATTAAATATTGATTGCAAAGATAAGTCACATGTTCTATCCATTCAACCGATTTTGATTACAGATAATGGTAGACTTTATTACACCTCCTAGACACACAACAAGTATTTATTGAATAACTTTTTGGAGTATGAATGCAGAAACAAATTACAGGTTGGCTCAAATATCAGTGGAGTCCATGTCTAGCCTTGGAACCTCAAACATAATACTTAATGGGCCTCAGAAGACTGAATTCATATATGAAAATTAAATGATTACAATGTCTCGGCCGAATCCACCATTAATGACCCTATGTAGAGACTCGATTTATGTTTCCAGACAATTATGCCTTTTAAGTGGAAATCATTTTTCTTACCTAAATTTACAAGAGCTAGAGCAAGACTATAAATAAAAGATAATATAGACTAGAGCAAGACTATAAATAAAAGATAAATTGCATTGTATTCTTTGTTTCTCCTCTTAACACTGCTCAAAATTATTTGAGTATATTTAAGAAATACTGCTTTGAAAATTCAGATTCTTGTTCCAAATTCACAAAAGTCAGTTTGATTCTAAATAATGAATGTCATTTTGGCTACTTCAAAGTTGCAGGAGTTTTATTCCTAAGGTCATTAAATTGTCAAGTTTAGTACCTTGTCTTTGAAGGCATTCACATAAGAGAGAGAGTTCCACAAGTACTAATCATCATAGCTTTAGATAAAGGTGAAAAGTAAGAAAAATGATTAAGTACTAACCATGTGCCAGGCCCTCTGCTATATGGATATTATCTTATTAACTCATAGAAACCATCTAGTGAAGATATCCCTACCATTTCACAAAAAGGGAAATTAAGTCTCTAACATTTTGAATAACTTTCTTAAGGTTACTTACACAGCAAATAAGAGACACACCTAGAATTCATACCGAGGTCTGTGTGGCTCCAAATCTAACAGTATTCTCTTTATATTCTACTTCCACCATGATAATCCATTTTCATGGCTTTTCATAGTATTTATCACAGTTACGAAGATTGTCCCAGAAGTTATTACTTGTCACTCACTGGAGAAACTGGATTTCTTCACAAAGAACTAATGTCCATATGTTAACTGATTACCTTGCAGGAGCGTAGGAGTGGTTTAATTGTAGTTTGACAGAGAGAAGTTAATTGGGCTCATTTGTATGTAGAGATTTTCCTGATTTAGGGGAAGTCCAAGTCTTTGTATTAGGCTTATTTATTTCTTTGGAATGTATTAGAAAAAGTAGAAGGAGTGAGAAAGAACATGTAATAAATTCATAAAATATTTTTGTCCATAGTATAACACCAACAAAAGCAAAATAGTTCTCAGAACAGAAAAAGCAAAATATACAGCTTTTCTAGTAGACCTTGGGAATACATGCATGTTCATTCCACTCCACCTTCAAGATGAAATCAAAGATGAAAAGCAGTCTTCAGGGATACACACAACCAAACCAATCTTTAAGCAGAAGTTGTAGGGTGAGGAGCAAAGATCTGCACATAAAACTGAATTGAGTTCACTGTTCACTTTCACATGAAATGTTCTCAGGTAATCACCTCATTCCCTTTTCTCCTGTATTATTGAGATAAAGGGCAAAAGGAGATCATTTGATTGAAACAGGCTTTTTTTAGTATATGTGCTGCTGAGGCGAGCACTGAAACAGCCTTTTTCGAAATTTTACATTAGGTACATAGTATGTTTCATTTCTTTGGTAAATACTTTGCATACTATTGTATTTCTTGTTTCAACAATCCAGGGACCTATTTTATATCCTTATTTTACTGAGGAGGAAGTAGGCTCTGACCTTAATAGGCCCAAGGTTAATCAACTAGAGAGTGGCGGGTCCTGGATTTCATCCCTGTTAGTCTTCATTCCCCCATCTATGCTCTTGACTTCTATGGTAATTCTAATTTAGCTAAAAGTTTCTATCCCAGGATTTAATGTAAAGTGGTTAACATAGTGTTCTAGTAAAGTCAAATAAATAGGAATTTAGAAGTAAAGGGCAAAAATAAAAAACCCAACAGTATTGTATGTCCTCTGGCACGTGGCTCTTAGAATTTGTGAAGTGGTAAATAGCAGGATAGAGTTCACAGACTCCCTATAGGCTGATGATTTGGTGAGTTATGATAGTACTGCCAGTTTTCATTATTCCTCAAGCAAATGATAGAAGTGAGGCCCAGAAAATTCTCATCACCCACATGCTATAATATGGGACTTCCAACAGCCATCTTCTTGTTTTTACTTTTTTTGATAATAATATTGAATATTTATCACTTAATATTTATCCTAATAAATATCCCACTTCTGATTAAGAAGAGTGTTAGCTGTCATCTTCCCTATCCTTCTGTCTTTGAAAGCAAGCAAGAAATCTGTTAACCAAAATAGTTAACAAATGTTAATAGGCAAATGAAAGAAAGTTAGAAGTTTCTATTAGAATCTCCTCTTTCAAAGTAGCACTCTAATTTAACCTTCTTTACCCTGGTCTTTTTTGTTTTATCCCAGGCATAGGCTTTAATTGAATAAGAAAGATTGAACAAATAGATGTGCATGTGTCTTTATACATTTATATATTGTTGTCTGTTGGAAGAGAGTAGACCTAGGATGAAAATTATATTAAAATTATCCCAGGTCATCTTGAGGTAAGAATGGGGATTTCAGAAACTACTTACCATACCAAATAAAGATATTATAAAAAGACATATGACAAAGAATTCCATTTTAAATTTGAATATCCAAGGACAATTAGAAAATCTGTATATTAAAAAAAAAGTAGGTTTGCTTGAGTGGCTCAGTTGGGAAAGCATCTGACTCTTTGGGATCAGGTCATGATGTCACAGTTCACAAGTTTGAGCCCCGCATTGAGCTCCTCACTGACAGTGTGGAACCTGCTTGGGATTCTCTCTCTTTCTCTGCCCCTCCACTATACTTGTGCTCTCGAGCCCTTGCTCACTCTCACACTTGCTCTCGCTCTCAAAATAAATAACCTTTAGGGGCGCCTGGGTGGCTCAGTCGGTTAAGCCTCCGACTTCGGCTCAGGTCAGATCTCACGTTCGTGGGTTCGGGCCCTGCATCTGGCTGTGTGCTGACAGCTAGCTCAAAGCCTGGAGCCTGTTTCGGATTCTGTGTCTCCTTCTCTCTCTGCCCCTCCCCCTCTCATGCTCTGTCTCTCTCTGTATCAAAAATAAATAAAAAAACACTAAAAAAAAAATAAATAAATAAATAACCTTTAAAAAAATCTTAAATATCCAGGTAAGAGCAGATGTTAAAAGAGCAAGAAAGATTGAGGGAATTTTTATTGGTAGAGGTATCCTTAGAATAGAACTTTAAAAAAGTAACTTGTAGTATAATGGACAAACCTCAATAGGAATGATAGAGTTACATCAAGAGCTAACAAGAACCTAAACAGTTATTGTTACCCAGGTGCTAGGTGGATTTGAGTAGCAAGTACTAAACATCACCTTGGCTATGGGGATATTTTACTCATTCAGAAACTGAAGATTAGCAGGAGTAACTTTTATTCATTGAGTAGACAATATTTGAGTGTTCCTCTGTGCCAGGCCTCGCTCTAGGTGCTGGAGATAAAGCAGTGAACAAAACAGATGGTAATATTGACCCTGATGGAAGAAGACTTGTATTAAGTATGAAGCCCATGGAAAGGTGGAATTGCTATCAAAGTATCATTTCTTAGTTCTTAATAAAATGTGTCTTTAATTCTAATATCTATTCTTCTAAAATCAGTTAATCTCCTCTTATCCTAACAAATCAAGTTTTTTTTTATTGATTTGTTTGTTGTCTGAGATTTCTCAAGCAATTGTAAGTTTATCCTAGGTATGTTTATACTACCTAATATAATCAGACTACATCCATAATATTTGACCTGAACCCCAAAGATCAGAACAAATGACTATTCTCAAAGGAAAATAAAACCAAAGAAGAGTAAACTTGCAATTAACCATAAACCTTTAATTCTTATAATTTTCTCATATTTTAAGACAATGTTTTATAATAGGTATTATTTGTAGTTTTTGTCTTAGTTTTTAAGGCACTGAGTCTTTTTTGAAACATGATGTTTTGTGAACCTGCTTTGGACGTAACTTTTAGAAAAGGCCAAAGAGAAATTCTAAACTCCTTTTTGTGATATATTCTTGTTCCCATCAGTGACCTCTTCATTGAGGGGAGAGAGAGGAAGGAAGAAAGAAAATGAGGTTTTCTCTGATGACAAGTCAATTTAAGAGAACCCTCTGATCAATGACTGTGCTTGGCCAAGACAAGAGGTTTCTGGTTTCTTTTAAGGGAAAAAAAATGCCAACACATCATTGATAGCTTGTAGTTTTTGAAAGTGGAAATACGTGCTCTCAATGAGGCATAGGAAAGTTAAGCTTGATTTTGCATAAGGACTTCATTTTCAGAGTTTAAAAATATCCTCAGTGTCCAGGAGAGAAGAAGTGATGCTCAAAAGTTATATTTGAAAAAAAAATTCATTAGAAAAGACCTAATAATGAACTTCATCTTACCTAACAAATCCTGACTTAAATTAATGGTTAAACATTTTTTTAAAATATGCATGATGCTATCTATTTCTTCATTGAACCAAGGAATGCTGATGTTGAAATTATGCTCTTTTAGCAGACTTACAAACCTGTTGGCTCTCCTGAGTTTAGAAGCTACAATATGGAGACTTGAATATGAATTAAGACAAAGTACTTAAAAAAATTACATTCTTTTTTTTCAACTTGACCCAGGAACCCACATTACCTGTTAGATTCACCCTAGAGATGAGTGTGGAGGCATATCACATAGGGACTGTCCTGTCTCAGTCAGTGACAACTGCTGGTGGAGATGAAATTGTTTACTCTGAGAAATTTGACTAGTGATTTCCTGTATCCCTTATCTAGCTTGCAGTGAGCTCATACTTGTCTTTGTTCACAGTGTTTTGCAATCAGCTAAATGAATAACAGTAATACTTTTCTTTAATATAGTACTTCTCATCAAAGTATTTTTAAGTGCTTTTGCAAAGAATTAAAACTATACAAGATCCAGTAATGCAGATGCTGTGTTGTTACTCACATTGTAAAGTGAAGACATAAAGAGCTTAAGTGGCTCTTCCCAGATCTATGGAAAAATCAGTCAAAGATTCATGAATTAATTGTAGGAATCCTGGCTCCTACTTCATTGATCTGAAGCTGGACCTCATATTTATTAGATAGACATATTTGTCTTTAAAGGCTAACCAGAAGCACACATTTCTTACAGCTCTAATTTTCTCAGCTTAGTAATGAATAATAAAAAAGAATTGCCAGGCTAAAGCAAGGTTGAAATGCTAGATTTGTAGCAAGTCTATTATCTTTTAAATATAACATATATGAAACAAGGTCTTTGTGTCTGTATCCCTTCTTAATCCATTTGTTGGTGCATAATCTGCTTTGTTCATAACATGATTTGCCTGTCAGTGAACAAAAGAGAGGTAATTCTTTTTTCCTATCTAAAACTTTACATTTAGATTCTGAAAAAAATAACTTATCTGCTGCAAAACACAAGTTTATTTATTTTTACCACTGTTCCACTTAAGAATAAAATGAGGGGTTTGCCTGTGAACACTTCTCTGTGAAGAAAATAGTCATTAACGACCTCCTACAAACATATGTGGATCTCTTCGTAGAATTTTTATATATACATATATAAATACAAATCAGTTTTGATTGGTTGTCATACATCAAAGTGGCTTCTTGGAATATAATCAACTCAGGTACTTTACGTGCATATTAATATTTACTTAGAAGATGAATAGACAACCTTGCATAATATATTTTATTAAATCTAGAAAATTTTAAACCTACAAGACTGAGAGTCATCTATCAGGCCTAAGTAATCTCTCCTGCTATGCTGAACATCTGTTCAGAACATATCCTTGTTGGTATAAATGTTGAAAACTCAAAGGCCATGAGTCAGCAATGATATTCCATGGTATTTACCCACATGATTTGAAAACATGTCCACATAGAAACCAGCACACAAATGTGTATATCAGCTTTATCCATAATTGTCTCAAATAGCAAGCAATCCGGAGGTCCTTCAATAAGTGAATGGATAAACTATGGTGCATCCAGATAATGGAATATTATTTAGCATTAAAAAGAAATCCTCTATCAAGTTCTAAGAAGACATGGAAGGGTCTGAAATGCGTATTATTTTTTTTCTTTTATAGTTTATTGTCAAGTTGGTTTCCATATAACACCAAGGGCTCATCCCCACAAGTGCCCTCCTCCATACCCATCAACCACTTTCCCCTCTCCCTCACCCCCACCAGCCCTCAGTTCTCAGTATTCAAAAGTCTCTCATGGGTTGTCTCCCTCCCTCTCCCCAACTATTTTTCCCCCTTCCCCTACCCCATGGTCCTCTGTCAGGTTTCTCTTGTTAGACCTATGAGTGAAAACACATGGTATCTGTCCTTCTCTGCCTAAATTATTTCACTTAGCATGACACCCTCGAGGTCCATCCACTTTCCTACAAATGGCCAGATTTCATTCTTTCTCATTGCCATGTAGTGCTCCATTGTATATATAAACCACATCTTCTTGATCCATTCATCAGTTGATGGACATTTAGGGTCTTTCCATGGTTTGGCTATTGTTGAAAGTGCTGCTATGAATATTGAGGTACATGTGCCCCTATAGAAATCCATATTATGTGAAGGAAGTCAATCTGGAAAAACCATATACTGTACAATTCAAACTATATGATACTGTGGAAAAGACCAACTGTGGACCCAATAAAAAAGATCAGTGGTTGCTAGGCTGGGGTGGGGAGAGATGAGTAGGCAGAGTACATAGGATTTTCAGAGTAATAAAAATGCTCTGTAAAATGCCATAATGATGGTTATAGTCTTTACCCATTTGTCCAATCTCATAGCATTCACAACACTAAAAGATTATGATGTGTCAATGTAGGTTCATCCTTAGTAACAAATACATCAATCTGGTAAGTGATGTTGATAATAGGGGAGACAATGCATGCATTTGGAGGTAGGGGGCAAATGTGAGATCTCTACCCTCCTCTCAATTTTGTTGTAAACCTAAAACTGCTCTATAAATCTTTAAAAATAAAGCAACTCTTCAACAACCCAGGTTACCCTTTTTAATTTTATTATTTTTATATGGGGCATCCACAATGAATATTTCAGACTGTCTGAAGTGAGTCTAAGTGTACTTCTTTGAGGATATTGTTCCTCCTATGATGAGCCCTATTCAGGATATTCTTGGTTGCATAATAGGCCTGAGAGGAAGAGTCTTCCTCGGAAACAGATAGCAGTCAACAGTTCAATCATTGTTTCTAAAGAACAGAAAATTTGATCGAAATACCTGGATTCTACATATTTTTGAGGCCATTAGACAATGATAAACTTTCCTTCTACAACATTTACTAATGTAATCCAAGTGTTTCTTGTTTGCCTATTATGTGAGCTATAGGGGTGTGGGATATAAAGATAAATAGCACCCGGTTCCTATTCCCAAAGCATCTAAAGCTTGGACACAAAGATCACCTAGGATTCAAGGTGGAAATCTGCATGCCATGAGATTGAATGTCTGTCAGTCACATTTAGGATGGAGAGTCAAGGATAAAATCATAATGTCATCTAGAAGGACGCTATGAATATAAAATACAGTTTGAAAAAATGTGTAAATGACGTGAATACTTGCAAGTAAAATTTACTAATTAAGACCTGTCTAAAATTAGTCCTTCAAAAATATTTATTGGGTGCCTGTACTGTGTCAGATACTATTCTAGGTCACGAGATGGAATGACCGACAAGCCCCTTAGGATGAAGTTTGGAAGAATGGTCAGAGATGACGTTATAAAAGTTCCTTTTCCAGTCATCACTGAAGTGAAAGTCATGTGTAGGTTATTGAGATTGTACATGACCGGGATACCTAAGGTGTTGTGGAGAATCATGGAAAGCTTCACAGAACGCCACGTGTAGGTTGCGATGAGAAAGGTTGAATAAGAGTTTGAAGGTTTTTAAGGTTTTGTATTTTGTGGGGATTTATTGAAGAAAGCCAAAGCACAGCATGTCATCAACCCAGAAAAGGCGGCGATGAGACCAAGGAAGAGGGGACTAAGGAGCCAGACTGTGTAATCAGCACTTTACTGAACTTGCACCCAGTCCTTTCTTCAAAGAACAATGAGAAATGAGTGAAGAGTTATAAGCAGAACAAGATGATCATATTCCAGTTTTTAAGAACTCTCTGGCTGCTTTTTGAAAATGGATTAGAAATGACTAACAATGGCTATGGGAGAACATTTAAGGACTATCAGCAGTTCAGAAGAGGATGGAAGGTTGTATTAACATTCCCAATGACACGGGTTCTGGGCTATCATTGATCTATTCTGTTTTCAGTACCAGCTTCCAAAATGCAGTAAAATACTTGTTTTAATAGCAAACAAAGTCTCCTGAATAGATTTAAATAGGAAGCCTCTGCATTACCCAAATGTGTACTCGGCATGTATTGACTGTGAGTCGGTAGAGAGTTCTGCTGTCTGGGGTTCTTATAATGGTCCAGATAGGGCCTAAAGATCTCATGAATTGACTCCCGAAGAGTCAGATAATGATTTTGATCCCTAAAAAGGAAGATGATATTAACCTATGATGACGACCTATGAACTTTTTCAGTAAGGTGAATCTTCCAAAGCTTTTTAAATTAAATATTAAATTATTTTGTATTTCTAATGTTGGGAATAAAGCTTTGACTTTACACCTAGCAGGTACATATGTAGGTGAACTGAAAAAATACACAACACATTTTTTATTTTACATCTCAAAACATACTTAAAATATATGTAATGTGCTTCCAATTATATTTTAATTAAGATCACAGTATAACTTCTAGAAAATTATTTAGCCATGTAATAGAATATCTTTCAAAGGAAAAATGCTATTCTATTTTTACGAGAAATTCTTGCATTTACAACAAATTTAATATTGTTACAAATATCTCACTGAGTTTATCAAGCAACATTACAATTGATTAGAGAATGGTTTAACTATGGCAACAATATGAATCAGCTTAACATTTCTCCTCCCCTTCATTCATCTTAGAATGAGATAATGAGGCAAGACTACTCTAGTAGAGATATCACTTTTAGCCAAATAATTCATCTGTGAATAGCCCAGATTGCAAAAATTACAGCATCATTTAAGCATTATTTATGGTTAGTGTGAGGTTAAAACTTTGGCACTATTTCACGGTGCATGGAGAAAAACTATCACGGCAGCATATTTACACGTTTTCTAGAAATGGATTGAGATGATTCATCCTTATAAAGTTAATAGAACTTATTGAATATTATTACTAAATTAGTTTTTAGGTCAATGAATGTTCTTAAATTAGGCACACATTATCTACTAAATGAAAATATTCTAAAGCTATCTAATCCATCCCCCATCTGCTAACAGACTATTCCTATGTAGCCCTGGCACCTATATTCTGTTTTAAAATATAAACATATATAATGACTAAATAGCATCAGTGAATTTTACAGTGCAGACTTTCCAGTTCCAAATGTCATCCCATCTTTGGGACACCTTCATGCAAATAGTCCGGTGTGCTTGATAGTAAGTAATTACATATAATACAGCAACAGCTGTGGAGATTAAAAAGCAAAGTGCATAGTTAAACATGAAAGATATAGAATTTATACACATGAAACATTCATGTAAATGAAAAACAAATGCACAGACTCCTGTAAGGTTGAATTAAATTGCAACACAGACAGAAAAATTCCAAAAATGTCTTCTTTCATTCATCTGTCTCCCTAGAGTCCTATTCATCACAGTATTGGTAACTGCCCTTGGTCATTTTTCCTCCCTCCACTGATTAAAACAAAAACAGAAACCATACATGCTCACAGAACAACTATGATGATGTATCATCCACTGAAGAAACTAGATACACAAACCATAAACAACAGATAAAGGCTTACTGCCACCTAAGATTTAGAAAAACAACGTCTTGGGAATCATTTGTTTGCAAGAAAAACTAATTAAATTAAAAAGAAAAATATGTATTCATACCTATTGACAGCCTTGAAATTCCATATTAGGAGTTGAGTCTATTTCTGAAGGCTAAAATAGTCCACAAGTATAGGCAGAGGTAAAAATTGGTGTTTCAGTTTCTAAGTTTAATATATAACTGTAAATGTGTGTTTGTAATCACAAAAATAATGTATATCCACTGTAGACAAATTTGAAAATACAATTCAGGAAAATAGAAAAGGAAAACATAAGCCTATGGTTAACCATTGTGTGTCTTATTGCTCTGGGACCCCTGGTTAGTGCAAGAAAGTCCTGGAAAAATAGAACGTGTACTGTGCATTGTCATGCAGCAGGACTTTCCTCAGAGATCCTATAATGGATCCATGAGTGCTAACATTGTCCCTAATCCTCAAGCTTAGCCAGCTGCTCCTAACATCTCTTTGGTACAGGACAAGGGGAAGTGCTGAGGGCCACATCCATACTTGCATTCTTGGTCATGAAGATAGTCTTTGTACCACTTTTCTGCTAGTTTGGAAATGATGCACAGTGACTGCAAACCAAGGAGTCCTCGTTTCTTTTTTATTTTTATGTTTTTTACTTATTTTTGAGAGACTGAGGTAGTGCAAGCAGGGGAGGGTCAGAGAGAGAGAGGGAGATACAAAATCTGAAGACTGGCTCCAGCCTCCCAGCTAGCTGTCAGCACAGAACCCGACGTGGGGCTGGAATCCACAAACCGTGGTGAGATCATGACCTGAGCTGAAGCCAGACGCTTAACCGACTGAGCCACCCAGGCACCTTATAGGCCACCCAGGTGCCCCAAGGAGTCCTCGTTTCTGTGAGTTTTGATCTGATGGTCAGCTGAATTCAAGCACTCAAAGTCCATTTCCTAGCTTGGGTGAATTTGAAGAACTGTGCTCTGGATCTTAGTCTTATTAGTTGGAGTTCTCCAGGGAAACAGAACTTGTGTGTGTGTGTGTGTGTGTGTGTGTACATATGTGTGAAATATTTATATAATCACACACAAGGATGCTTATATAAGAAATTTATTGTAAGGTATTGACTCACATGTTATGGAAGCTGACAAGTCTCAAAATCTGCAGCTGGAGACCCAAGAGAGCTAATAATATAGTTCTAGTCCCAGTTTGAAGGCTGAGAACCAGAAGACCTGAGGTTACACTTCTAGTTATAAAGTCAACAGGCTTGAGACCTGGGAAGAGCTGAGAGCTGACATTTTAGTTCAAATCTGAAGGCAGACCAGAGCTGATGGCCCAATTCAAAGACAGTGAAGCAGGAGAAATCTTACTCAGGGACGAATCAGTCCTTTGGTCTACTCTGGCCTTCAACTGATTGCATGTGACCCACCCACTTAGGGAGAATAATCTGCTTAATTAAGTTTACTGATTTAAATGTTAATCTCATCTAAAACACCCAGAATATTGTGTGGCCAGGTATCTGGGCACCCCATGGCCCAGTCCACTTAAAAACAAAATGAACCATTCTTTTGCTTTTCTAGTTGAATATAGAATTTTTCCCTGATTTCTCCTCTTCCACTTGGTCAATTATATGTTCTCTTCCAATCTTTGCCGTTAGCATAGAAAAATATTTTAATGTTCACCCCCTTCTAAAAATCCAGAATTGACCCCAGTGTCTACCTCAGGCTGTTGTGCTGCTTCTCGGCTCCTGTAAAAAAAAAAAAGTTCAGAAAGAATTGGCCTTCTTTCTTTACGGTCTCACTCCCATTTTTTCTTTGCATATCCCAGTCTTCCTTTTGACATTCTCCTGTAATAATCACTGTCAATTTGCAGTTCATCTTTTTTTATTCTTCTTCATTTCATTTCTTCCCAAGAGCACTTGATGTGGTTAGTGTCTATCTTGGAATCACATTCTTTTGGCTTTCTTGACATCTCAGCTTCCTTGTTGTCTTCCTCTACAGTGTGGCTGGCTACCTCACATGGATTTTCAAGCCTTTTCTTCCTCTGTCAGACTTGCAATTTTCAAAGTGATACAGGGTTCCGTTCTCAGTCCTGGTTTTTCTCTCTATACACTTTCTTGAGTGCTTAAGTGATCTTATTCAGATTACAGGTTTTAAAATGCCATTTGAGCAGATTAGCACCGTGGCTTTATGATGCTTTTATCTTAGGATATTTGCCAAACTTCTTTGTGCTTCAGTATGTTCATCTGTGTATTCAAAATAACAACAACTAACTTGGCAGAGTTTTACATGGATTAAATAGATTAATACATGCAAATATTAAAGACTGCCCAGTACAAAATGATAGTAAATATATATGACTTCTAGGAAAGTAAACCTTGATGGTTCTGCCTTCCAAATTCTTTAGTGGATCTTTCCCCCTCTCCTTCTTAGTGGATATATTCATACATTGACATTGAAATTGACACGCAGTGCACTGTCATGGAAAGCAACAGAAGAATCTGGAATCAAACATCAAAAGTTCCAAGCAGATATTCACAATCCGTAAACTGTGAGAACTTGGGCAAGTTACTTCCTCTATCTGATCCTCAGTTACCTCATCTGTGTAGAGGGGATTAAAATAATAGTAATAGCTATTTTATGGAATGATGAGAATCCAATTCTTTAGTAATATGTATAAGCACTTAGCAATGTCCATATGGAATAAACACTGTTTAATAGAAGTATTTTATCATTTAATGTGGTGAATTACATACTCATATTTTATATTAATAGTTTGTGGTTATTCTCTTTTCCCACTGGATTATAACCTCAGTGAATTCTAAGCCATATCCATGATAGTTACATGTGTAGTTGATATAAATAATCATAGTATTTTTCTTGATAGGTAATCTCCCAGTAAGATCTTACAACTACATCGTTTATTTTTGTAAACAAATGTATGATCTCATTACAGAATTCTCTGATAAGTAGAAACTTATAATGAAAAGGTAACTAATGCGTCTGAGTACAATGACTAAGTTGGCAAATGAGAATTCTTTTTAAATTCGTCTATAGCAAACATTTATGATATAAAATATAATTGCATGAACATAGATTAGAAAATCAGGACAAAAATTTGATGAGTGCATTTGTCAGAAACAAGGGGGAAAAAGCAAAAACAACCCAAGATTATGGAATCAGTGTGTACTAAATGTTTTCAAGCGCTTATGCTGACTACTTTAATGAATGTGAACCCTAAGTAGCAATTACTGTGGGCATGCAAACCAGATTCTTTCTCATGTCATTTCTAATTTTTCTTTGCTGCCATAGAGATTAATTCTAGCTTGTTTTAAAGCCATGGCCTAAGTTCAACTGTAATTAGTGTCCAAAGAGATATTAGAAATTTTGCAATTAAAGGAGTGTTTCTATTTCTACTTCTCAAATAACAAAAATTTTTGTGTTAACTAAGAGGAATTAATGCTTCTGAGTAAAAACAAAAAAAAATAGTTTCCGTGTATTCTCAGTCAATATTTGTATAAATAATAAGAGGATATGTTAGGGTTTTCTTAAAAATGATGATATTTTCTACAACATGAGTACAATCACAGTCTTCCCTGTGGAATACACACAATGTTGTTTCATAACATTTTAATAGATTTTTGTGATTATTAAAAGGAAATACAATTCACCTCTTAAGAATATGGAAATATGTATAGTTCTTAAAATTTGCTGTGCATATAACTGTCTATCATAAATATCATGAGTATAGCCTGAAGGTGGACTTTAAAGGATAGTAAATACTTGGGGTAAAATATATCAATACATATAGATAGTATTTTTCATATAAATGTCAAAACAAATATTTATTCATCAGTTGTTATGTGAAAGACATGGAATCTCAGGTCCTGTGTGTTCTAACATCACTTTTAAGATGACCAATAGATATTTTCAGAGTTCAAGTATATTTCTATCACTGTTCTAGGTACTGGGGTTATTGAAGATAAAATCTCTATCCTTAGGATACTTGCATAGTAGGAGTGGGACAGATAGGCAATAAGTTTATACAGAATGCTGAATCAGATGAATGATGGAGGAACAGTAAGTACTATGAAGAAAGTAAAATGGTCTTATGCACTTCAGAGGGACTTTGTGTCTATAGGAAAATTCTTTATGTTAGGCAGTCAGGAGGACCCCATTGCTTTAGAGCTTTTCAAATATCTCTGTGAAGAGTATTCCAAGAAAAAAGCATAAGTACAAATGATCTGTGACTGGAATGCCACAGGGTATATTCCAGAGACCTAAAAGGGCTATGTGCCTGGAAAAGAAAGGAAGGAGAAAAGTAGGGGGAGATGACATTAAGACCAGATCTTGTAGAGTCTCAAGTGTCTTGGCAAAAAAAAACGATCTTATTTTCTTGGTGTGGGAGTCCTTTGGTAGTAATCTGATTGCATTTAAAATACTAGAAATACAATTCTGGTTGCTGGGTGGGCAATAGGAGACCAAGAGTGGGAAGCAGGCAAAGAGCAAGTCATTTGCCAGCTGATATAAACTGGGTAGAGATGGTGAGTTAGACTAAGGTTGTAGTTACTAAGAGGTGGTCAGATTTGGAATATATATTGAGGGGTCTTCCTGATGGATGAGATAGGAGAGGAGATAAGTCAAGTAGGACTACTCAGATTTGTCCATTTTCCCTGGAGAAAGATTTTGCTACCCTTTGTGAAGATGGGAAAGGCTTGGAAATAAGCAGTGTAAAAATCTGGGCAGGATGTAATAAATTGTTCTGTTCAGACTGCATGCACTTTGAGATGCCTATAGATACCACAGTGAAGGTACCAAAAAGGAAATTAAACACATGCAATGGGAGGTAAAGGAAGAAGGCAAACCTGAAGAGAGAAATTTAAGAGTTGTCAACATACCAAAAAATATATATATATGTAAAGCCACGGGAATCTATCAGATAACCTAGGGGAAAAGTATACTAGGACAAGAGAAGAAAACTAAAAATGAAGACCGCAGTCATCTAAAATTTGGTGATCTAGAAAAGAGGAAAAACATGTAAAAAAAAAAAAAACACCATGAAGAAGAGAATAGAGTAATCTAGGTAAACCAGAAGATTGGGCAATTGGGTGAGTCTAGAAACACTATTTTGAGAAGGAATGGTGGTAAATCCTGCCCAGTGGTGCAAGAGTGGTGTGTAAGCCTGGGTGTGGGATGGCAAAGTGTGTGCTGGCCTGAATTAGAACACTGGGGGGAAACTGTTACTGGAAATGGTTAAGCTACTGAAGGTTAGGATTTAGGAACCGTAAAGGCAATTCTTAGAAGTTTCTTATTTTAATTTTTTAATGTTTGTTTATTTTTGAGAGAGAAATAGGGCATGAGTGGGAGAAGGAGCAGAAAAAGAGGGAGACACAGAATCCAAAGCAGGCTCCAGGCTTTGGAGCCCGATGCAGGGCTGGAACTCACAAACTGTGAAAGCATGACCTGAGCTGAAGTCGGATGCTTACCCGACTGAGCCACCCAGGTGCCCCAAGAAGTTTGGTTTTGAAAGAGCAGAGAAACGGCCAATAAGGGGAGCATCATTCTTTTTATTCGAAAAGTAAAATGTGAAAGGTCCCTTTGGCTCCAACATCTGTCAGGATATTTATCTTCGGAATTGGTTCAGGTAACCTAGGTGTATAGGCAAATACTGTTTTCTGCATGCCTTATTCTTTAATAGATTTCTTGAAACTACAGGCTTGGTGAAAGTGGCCTTTCCAGATGAGTAAACCCTTCCTTCTGTGTAAGGAATTTGAATAGCTGAATTTTCTTCCTAGGACTATAGTCAAGCACAGAGTTCATAGTATATAATGATAACTGCTCTATGTTTTGGAGATTCTGAAGTAAAAAGAGCCTCCATCATTAACAATCTGGTAGCCTAGTTACCCCTCATTAAATTCTGACTTTGTCTTATTTTGGGGGGTTGTGAAATTTAGCGCCAAATCAATTGGGTTACTACCTTTTGGGGAAAATATGTCATTTGTTCTAGATAGATAAAAATGAATTTACTGTCACAGTTACTTTGGAATTAAAATTAAAAGTCCATCAAAAATAACTTTCACATTCAACTTTTCTGGAGAAAAGTAGAAAGAACAAAAGCATCTGCACTGTATATAAATTGGCAAGTATCCTTGTCTGGCACTTTCCAAATTGTTTTAGCAACGTTTGGCAAGAATCTATCACAAATTATGGATGATTATAATTTTGCAGTATGTGAAAGCAGATGGAGAAGATGAATTGACAGGGAGAATGTTTCATCCTATGAAACTGATTGGTAATAATAATTATGTTGAAGAAAAAAGTAAGAATTACCCACTGACATTTATATACATATTTGAGAAAAAGTCCTTAACTTATAAAAAATTTAAAACTGATGGAAAGAGTTACCAAAGATTATTCCATGTACACAGTGTAAAAACTGAAAAAATATTTTCTATTATAATGAACTAAATTGGCAGTTAATTGAAGAAAGAGCACATAATTGATAATGTCTTATTTTTCTTAGAGGGAACACTTCTTTACTCCTAACAGATGAAATCATTTTTCAGTCTTTCTTTATAGCTCCTGAGTAATCCCATGGAAAATCATGGTAACTTTATAAAAGGGCCACATTTTAAAGGAAGGAAACTGAAAATAAGCAAACTGTTGTTATTGAATGACTTGTAATGGTAATTTGTGATTTACACGACGTACTTCTGAGGGGAGCTGAGCTTTAAAGTCAGAATATCCAGGGTCAAGTCCTGGGCCGTTTAGCCCTTGGGAACGACTTGACCTTTTTGCTACTTCAGCTCCTCTCCCAGGGGGGTGACACCCCTTCTCACCGCTGCCACCTCCCCTGCAACTCTGGCTCATGCTGCCATCATTTTCCCTGGGATTGTTCAAATAACCTCCTGATCACGTTCCCTGATTGGAATCTTGCTTTCTCCTCACAGTTCTGAAACTGGAGGTCAGAGAGAGCCTGTTAAATGGTAGATCAGACCACGAGGCTCTTCTGTGCAGACCTTCCATAGTTTTAGGACCCACTTGTGTTCTGTTTACATTCTTTTTTTTTTAATTTTATTCATTTGTTTTGGGGAGGAGGGGCAGGGAAGGAGGGAGGGAGAAAGAGCACCAAGCAGGCTCCACACTGTCTGCGCAGAGCCTGAGCTGGGGCTGGAACTCACAAACCATAAGATCATGACCTGAGACCAAATCAAGAGTCAGACCCTTAACCGACTGGGCTTCCCAGGTACCCCTCCCCACCTCTTTCCTTAACCCGCTGATCACACCTTTTGCACTTTCTCCCTTGCTCCTGTTTCTCCACACGTGCTGGTCTGCTCACTGTTCTTTGAACACACCAGACAAGCTCTCGAGTCTCTAGTCCTTTCTATGTGCTGCTTCAGCTGTGGGACTCTGTGCTCTCCCATCCCTTCGTGACCTTTTCCCTCATTTTCGTGGGATTTTCCTTCAGGAAAGCTTCCCTGAATGTCGTCTTTTAGGCTGAAACCCTCCTTGGACATATCCCTATCACTTTGGCAAAAAATGATAGCAAACTCTGTCATTTTTTTTTTCTTTCCCCCACCCCTATAGGACCAATCACATCTATGGACTTAAGTTATTTGTATTGTTTATTGTTTGTTGCGCCTCACTAGAATGTAAGGTATGTGACAACACGGATTTTCACCTCCACTGTTTAGTGACCTGACACAAAATAAGAACAACAACTATTTTTAAGGGAATTAATAAATTACAGTTATTATTATCATGGTTGGGAATTCATGGTCCGGTTGTGGCCTCAGACATTTACTGGCAGGAAATCACTTAATATTGCCCCGCCTAAACTGAGGCTGAAAACCCTGACTTCAATAGGCTGTTATGGGGTTTAAACAAGATAAAAATATCTACCTTACAGGCTGCTGTGAGGGTTAAATAGAACATTTACATGAAAGTACCTAGCACACTGCTTGGCAGATAAAAGGCAATGAATTTATGTTAATATAATTTGCATCTGAATGAATAGATAATATTATGAAATTCAGGCATCATTTATTTGGGCCCTAATTTTGTATTTAGGGGAAAAATATGGATTATTTTTCATGGGAAGTTTTGTAGAGAACAGAATCTTACCCAATTACGTGTTTGTACCTAAACTCCTTGTTCATACATACTTAGATGGTTCTATTTTCACTCATAAAATATGTATCTTAGACTATGCCTGGGTATCTTGCAAAGGCCTCATGCCCGCAGACCATCAGGAGCACTTCTCTGGTCAGAGTTGGGTGAATTGTGTATTGCTTTGAGGGAGATAGAGACCACGTTCCCTGGGAACCGTGGCATACATATCCCAGTCAGAGGTCATTAGAAGGAACTCCCAGTTATGGGCCTGTGTTAGGTAATTTTAGGAGGGCGTCAAAGAAAACGGAACTTGGGGCTGTGTGCCTTTAGGAAGTTGAGTCAACTCTGGGACTGAGCATTTTCATTTTTATCTACAGTGTAGGAGCAAACAAGTGTAACTAAAATGGTACCTGGAAAAGTAGCAGGAAGCGCTAAGGTTTGTGGAGGGTGGCGGATGTTTGGTAATCGTGTGTGTAGTTTGCTTCTTGTTGTTCGAACTCAGCCATGACTACTAAGTGGCCTTGTCTGTGTCACGCTTCGCCATGGTTGGTTACATGGGAGATTAATTTATGATCCTCTGAACACCATGACCTCCCACCCAGTACTGAGATTAGTGCCTGTGACCCCAAAGCCAAGTTCCCCAATGTCATGGGCGAGAGCTGTCCCTTTCTCAGGCTCTGTCTACATATGCACATCTACTGCTTTTAATGATTTTGACACCCTTCTGCTCCCTCCCTCCAAGTGCTAAGACACCAAAATTTAGATGACTCATTCCTAAGATGGATAAATCTTAGGAAAAATTGTCAGCATAATTTTATATCTAAATTAATCCTTATTGACTTGTAATAGTTTTAGTAGAAATTGATATCTAGCCTATCTTAGGTTAAATAGCTATAAATATCCAAATATAGCTTAACCAAATAATATTTTGGAATAAACAAGTTTTGCCAGATACATCTGTAATGTAAGTATAGTTTCCTAAGAATACATTATCACAACTAAAAAGAGCATTTGTAATAAAAGTAAACAGAAATAAAAATTGCCTAGCAAAAACATTCTTGTAATTGAATCATGAAGAAACATCCAATTTCCTCAAGTGTCTTTTAAATATTTTTATAGGTTCCATAAATTTATACCACTCATTTTTTTGGTTCTCTGTTAGGATGTTTGCATTTAAAAGTTTATTTATGAATATCTCACTTATTTAAAAAATATTAGTCAACTGTTGATGCCTAGGACACTAGCTATTACACTAAAGTCAAAAACTCTCATTGGGGCACCTGGGTGGCTCAATAGGTTAAGCCTCCAACATTGACTCAAGTCATGATCTTGCAGTTTGTGAGTTTGAGCACCAAGCGGGGCTCTGTGCTGACAGCTCAGAGCCTGAAGGCTGCTTCAGATTCTGTGTCTCCCTCTCTTTCTTCCCCTTCCCCCGCTCATGCTCGGTCTCTCTTTCTCTCTCAAAAATAAACATTAAATTTAAAAAAAAGAAAACCTTTCAGCATTGTGTTAAAAAGTTTTTTTAACGTTTATTTATTGTTGAGAGACCGAGCATGAACATGAGAGGGGCAAAGAGAGGGGGGAGACACAGAATCCAAAGCAGGCTCCAGGCTTTGAGCTGTCACCACAGAGCCCGACTTGGGGCTCAAACTCAGGAACTGCAAGATTATGACCTGAACCGAAGTCTGATGCTTAACTGACTGAGCCACCCAGGCACCCCATCAGCATCGTGTTTTTAAATTTTAGTGGATTAGGTTATTATCAGGCTAATAAGTGGTTCTCACATTATACACACACACAGGTAAGTAGATAAAAAGATTATAGATAACTTTATGGATTTATAGATCTGAATGATAATCTAGTCAAATCTCTTTTGTGTGTGTGTATGTGAAGAAAATGAGACCTATGGACAGATGTTAAATTACATACTAAGACATGCAGAGCAGAAATGAAGAACTGGAGGTTTTATTATACTTCAGAGTCAAGACTTTTCCACTCTGACACTTGTCTTTATCTCTTTGGGTTAAGTTAAAAATCTCCTGTGGATTTGTCTTTCTTATATGGCAATTCACATAAAGTCAACATTTATTATTTGAGGGACCCAGAAAGAACAGTGAATAAAATTGTCAGTCTCCTTTTATTTCATCACATTTTGTTAGTCTGAAAAAAATCACACTTGGTCACAAAATGTTCCAATAAAGGCAGACAGAGATGGCTTCCTAATGCATGGTAGAGAACGAGAGCTTCAAAAATGATGTAGTCTTCTGTTGACAAGCCCGAACCAGTCTATGGGTTTCTGTAAATATATAAATTATCATTTAATTCTTACTCAGATTGACACAGAAATCATGAATTTTGGAACCTTACTAAACTCTGATTAACAATCTTGGCTCTCTTAAGTTGAAACCCTCTGAATGCCTAGCTCAGTGTATTGCTTACTCTTACAGAAGCACTTATATGCTTAACAGTTCAGGAGCCCTAGGCCTATGAAATCCAGTTCCACAGCGTGTGCCATTGTTTCATAAGGTGGGATTTGGGGGGATAATTGAAAGTGGATTTAGACTAGAAAACACTATCTTTAAAGTTCTATCTTATGCTACAAATGACTTCTTAACAAGAATTTTTCCGACCCTTCTGAAAACAAACATAACAAAATTCTGATGCATTTCACCGTAATTTTAAGTTTTGTCATCTCTTTTCCTTTTAACAGCTTTTTTTTTTACAAGAGCTTTTAGACTCATAAATTTAGTTAGCAATTTCACGTGTTTTCCCCAAATCCCTTTTTAAAAAATTCCACAAACTAGTCCATGTGCATGCGTGATACACTTTGCTAAATGAAACACTCATTTATAGGACTGTGTTCGCTGTATGCCAATTTAGTCAATGTTTTTGCATTGGTGAGGCCATCCTTACTTAACGCCTCATAAAAAGAAAAGCCAGCCTCTTCCAAAAGAACTAATTTATTGTACACCCAGGACCTGTGCTTTAAAAAGTTCTCCTACTGTAATGCAAGGTAGGTCTCACGCCTGTCGAGTACCTAAAGACTACAGATTCCATATTCCTTGGAAATAAAGATGCAAATCACAGAACAATAAATTCCAGGTTTGTAACAAACACCCTGAAGAAAACTGTAACAAATCATAACTGTCAGTGAAGATAGATGATCAAAGTTTGTGTCATGCCGAGGAATACAAATCTCTGTGCTGTTGCAAGCATTTCTTTCTCTCCCACACCCTCTCTTCCCTTCTCCTTCTCTTCACTCTTCCTCTCTCTCTCTTTGGTTGCAGGCACATCATCAACCTTAATGATAAAAGCCTTCCACAAAAATAATTCTTAAGCCTCAGGAACAAACACCTCTTTGGCACCCTGAGAGAATATTCCACAAACATCATCAATCTCCTTCGGATCATGATTTACAACCTTTCCTTTTGGCCGACTTGAGCCATTTGTGAGCATGCCCCAGCAGCGTCACTCTGGGATTTCCTCCACTTTGCCCTCTAAACACATAGCAGCAGAACCGTGGGCTCCTGCCAGTTTGGAAGCTCATGCTCGACAAAGGAATCAAGTATGTACTACAGATACTGGGCTGTAAAAGCCCTTTACCAATGCAGGTGCTTAGTAGGGCCTGGACTCTCCAGAAAAGTAGAAGAAGGGAGAAGTGGAGAAAGATCTTTCTATGTATGTTCTGGAGCTAATTTGCTGTGTTCCATATGTTAATTGTCAGGGGTATTCAGAAAGCCAAGTAAGGATAACTTCAGGGCATGAAATCTGGGTTTTTGAAAAGTAAAAAAATAAAAGGCAGTGAAATAATTTGCCTGGGTATGTATTTCTCAGAACAAAACTTGTATCTTAAGAATAGTTAACAGTTGTCTGATAAATGCCATCTTTCTGGATGTTTTCCTTGAAACTCGGGAGAGGAGTCTGTACCACAGCTGAGTTCATTTAGTATGTGCCTAAGCCCACTCTTACTCTGTGTGCTCACTAAAACAGATGCACATACATTATTAATTGTTGACTAACTTGCAATCATCATCAAGGGTAGAAAAACTACCCCCATCAGGAAAGCACACAAACATTATGATTACTTGAAAACATAGGCAGATCTTTAAGCTGTCTATATTGAGTGAAATAGTAGCTACTGACATATCTAGCAATATTTACAAAAGAAGTTTTGCAAAGCAATATGTTTACCATAACCAAGTGGTGCAAACCAGAGGGATTTCTGAAGCTGGGTACTTGATAGAGAAGTCAGGATTCTTATTCACCCTCAATACCCACCCCCGCCGCTGCCCCTCAAATAATGTGTGTATATATACATACAGAGTGAGAGAGAATGCAAGAGTAACACATAAATTTAGTCTTAAGTGTAAGGCTTAGGGTTTTTTTTTTTTTAAATAGTTGGGTTACATTATAGGAAGTGATGGTTCACAAACCCAATCACTCAGGTGGTCTGGTGAAGAGCGGTTAGATCATAGGGGAACATTTATATTAGGAAAATCAAAATCCTGTTCCTCACGCAGGCAAAGTGGTTCGTACTTTTGTTTTCCTCTCACCTTGGCTTTTTATACGTTCTCTGGTATGGGCTGGGATGTTTTCAGCTTTCAGTATCAAGTTGCTGAAGCAGAAGCAGCTATAGGTTGGGAAGATCCTCTTTCCTACACTGCTAGTAGGATTATAAATTGAAAAATTTTGGAAGGCAGTATTCAAATAGTTTTACACAGCTTTAAAAATATCCATATACTTTGACAGAGTAAATTCACCTTTCTGAATTTATCCCAAGGACATAATCTGAAATTCATATAAAGATTTTTATAGAGAGATTCACTGTGTTATAACTAAACATTTGAGACAAATAACGGTAACAACAGTTAACCAAATTATGGCATATACCTACACTGGGATCACATGGAACCATTAAAATTATACACATAACATATTTAATTACATGTTATGTAAAGAGAAATGTATAGTCAAATGCTAATAAATAAGAAAGCTGCCCCAAATTTTTCATAAATGTGATCTTCATTAGAGAAATGTATATGTAGAAAAAACATGGAAAGACTACATTGAAAGGTTAATAAGGATTTCTCTCAGGGTGGGATTAGAGTTAATCCTAAATTATTTACTTACTTTGCTTTAGTGTTCTGTATGCTTTATTTATAAAAATACAGACCCCTTTAGGATTGGTGGTGATAAGGGAGACCACACTGTTTTAGCCAAACTCTTATTTTCCTGGACTTGGAATGAAACTACGTTTCCTAGCCTCCACGTACCAAGTGCGGGTTATGTTTTGGGTTCCCATCTGTGGCAGGTAGACAGAAGTGATGTATCACTTCCAGTCCGTGCTGTCAAGTGTGGGCGTGCCTTTTTAAAGTGCGTGCTCTTTTGTCTTCTAGACTGGAAATGAAAGATCCTAGGATAGGAGTGCAGCCTAGGGTCCTTAGTCACCACGTGGATAAGAGCTCAAAGACTGGGCCATGTCATCCTCATCAACATTTTTATGATGATTGAAATGTTCAGGTTATTTGTTCCTTCAGCATAGCTGAGCCATGAGCAGCTGCTTTACTGTGATACAGGTCACTTGCTAGTTTTATTAATGATAAAAGTCCCAAATATGTGAGCGATGAAAAATAGGAGTATGCAAGATGCAGTTGCTTTTGTATGCCCTGATTATTTCATACAGGTCTGCCTTAAAAAAAAAAAAAAAAAGTTGTGATTGGGGATTCCACGCCTGATTATTTGTCTGCTTCTGCTGGGAGTGATGGATTTCCAGGTTTTATGTTAATGGCAGAAGTATCAGAAATATGATAAATATGTAGATGTCACTGCTTTCTTCCATTTAGAAAATGGTTTCACACCAATAGGCTTTTTTACAGACTTCCTTCAGCTTATAATTTCTCCTTCTCTACATGACAAATGCCTTCCTTACAACCCAACTCAAACACTATGCCTCAGTACAGCCTTGTTTAACCCAGTTCTCCATGTGTATGGACATTTTGCATAAGCTCGAGGTGTGGAAATGATAAAAGAAATAGTTATGCTTCGACGTCTTAGCAAAGAGACTAGCATAATAAACATACTCATTAAATTTGATATTGTTTCCAACTGTTTTATTTGTAGTATCCTGTGTGTTTCCTACTGTCACAAGGTAACAGAAACATGAGTATTTTCCAGGACCTTTTTGTTACTCCTACCTGGGTCGTCATAATGATCTTTAACTGTAGATACTTTTGATTCTGCAGCTTTAATTCTTTTTTCTTTCAGTAACTGGACTTTTAAAAGAAACCAACCTTACTCTTCCCCCTTTCTAATGGTTTAAAGTTAACTTTAGTATCACATTTAAAAATGTTATTAAGTAACAACTTCTTATTTTTTTCACTAGGTAAATCTGCTAGTATATAAATGTTAGCTTACTTGTATGATTTATGAAACACTATACAGTCATTAAAAAGAACATAATTATACTACCTAGAAAACGTCTCATTATATATTGAGTCAAACAGTAAGTGGCGATATTCTGTGTAGGTTATGGACTTTTGCTTCCATTAGGATATAGAAAACTTCAGCGATAGATTGCTCTCACCCTAATGATGGAAGCACTCGATAATCCATAAACTCATAGCTTTTATTTACCTTCCTCAGAATGCTGAGTTCACAAAGTAATCAGGCAGACTGAACTGAAAACCCATCTGAGGAGAAGAATGCATCGTTTCTTTTACTTTGGCAGAACATGAGAGGAAGAGGCAAACACACTAGAACTGGGAAAGAAGAAAATACCTAGAATGTTAACGTAGTTTTAAAGGCCAGATGAAGGTCAATGTGAAAACTTGGAATCTCTAGGGGCCTCAGATGCCAGGAAAGTCTGCTGTCACTCTAAAGCTCTTTTAAGTGGGTTTCTATCCAGTAATTATGGTAATGACTGGGGAAAGAGCAAGGGAGTTGAAGAACGTCCCCCTAGGGGCAGACAGGAGTAAAACCCTCTCCTGTCTCCAGACCCTTCCTTCCATGAGACCAGGCTGATTGCCTCCCAGAGAGGGGAAGGGAACTTCCCTGTCCCCACCACAATCATTCTGCCAAGTATCTTAGCTCCAGGTGCTGTAGATAAAATACCATTGACTTGGTGGCTGACAGCAGACATGTATTTCTGACAGGCTGGGAATTCTGAGACCAAAGTGCCAGCAGTGTCACAGTTCTTGGTAAGGGCCTTTCCTGACTCTCTGGTGACTGCTTTCTTTGTTCTTACTCACATAGTATAGAGAAGAAGCTCTGATCTCTCTTCCTCTTCTTTATAAGGGAACTAATACCATCATACGGGACATACTTTCATGACCTTATCTAAATCTATAGCTCCCAAAGCTTTCTCTTCCTGATACTGTCACACATGGGGTGGTTAGGGCTTCAACATATGAACCTGAGGCAAGGAGAGCACAAACATTCAGCCTGCAATACCAAGTAACAAAGACCATAGTCTGTTGACAAAGGGCAGGAAAACTTCTGTTGCTGGCCTGGAGTAAAAGGTATTCTGTTCTTCCAGGAGGAGTGGAAGCCAAAGCTTCCACTTGGAAACCCACTTGGGTACAGGACTTCAAGCTGCTAGAAAGCACATGTCTGCTGCTACAGAGGGGCAAGAAATTACCACCTGAGACCATCCACAGATGCAAGGCAAAGTTAGGCTGCTAAGTTTGAGAGAGAAACAAGAGTTCTGGGATAGTCCCACTCTTGAATCCCAGGTTCACAGAACTTGCCAAGAGTGCTATTGGACCAAGATGACCAAGAACCTCCCACCCCCGCACACCCCCGCTGTAAGCCTCTCATGGAGAATCCTGCATAGAGCACCACTGCGGAGATGTATCCCCATGGAGAGAGATCCCATTCCGGGGTGCAGGTGTTCAGAGCCTTCTGAAACAGTGGAGGAAAGTCACTGAGAAAATGCTCCAGCACAGTAAGTCCCACACCAAGCACAAGTGGGCAGTAGCCCATCAATATATGAATAAATAGACTGTTTACACTGCCTTCACCCCCTACCACACACACCTGCACACAGCCTGACAGAAGAAGGTTGCCCATCTTCAGGCATAAATGCTACTTACTTCAGTCTCTATCTACTCTTCTACCAACTGTCTAGCATTGAGAAAATGAGACCCACAGCATAAAAGAAAACAGTACACATTGTCAGGAGATTAAGCTGTCCGTGGTCAAGACTTTGAGACAATCCAAATGTTGGCTTAGAAACTTTACAATAACTAAAATCAGTGTTTAAAGGATCTAAAAAAATGAAATAACTATATCTGGATGCATAAATAGATGGGCTCGTTGGTTAAAAATGTTGTTTTATAATTGTCATCCAATTTCCTCTTACAGAGACAACTGTATTTTGGAAACTATTTCAGTAAGTTAGTTGAGATTGGGTAAGATTTTAATGTATTGAGTTAGCAGGAAAAAAAGACATCAAAAGAGATAAATTGTTCTGAATTAAAAACAGTGGGTATCTAGGCATAGGTGATGTCTGAAAGGCAAGAGAAACAAAGGACTGGACTATCCAGAGCATGGCAGTGTCTAAAGAATCAGTGTTGAGTATTCAACTGTAAGTAGAATTTGTTCTATGATAATATGACACCTTCCCCACTATCCTTTCTCAAAGTTCTAGTAAGGGTGACTCTCTACATGATAGCTTTGTATGGTGTTTGGGGTGACTTAAGGAGTGAAATAAAGAACTAGTGGAAAGAGCCATAGTTGTGGGAAAAAATTAATAGAATCAGAAAGAAATCTTTACCAATAACCACGGGAGCTCACAGGGTTCTGGGGGATAGCTTTGTACGGTCTACAGCACTTCTTTGATACTAAGGGCAGGAAGATCCCCACCTAATTCCTAAGTTACATGGCTATGCCTGGAGAAAGGACAAGCATCCATCCATGAGTAGTATATATTTGTACTGTGATGTTTTAAAATGTACATTAAAAGAATTTTTACACAGTCCTGTAATTATCAATTGTTTGCCCTCATGGAAAGAAACAGAACTTTCTCACAAAGCTGCACTATAAAAAAGGATCTTGTCACTCCTCTGGCAGGTGGGTGCTCAGGATGGCATTCTGCTGAGCTCAGGGAAGAGAGTGACAGAATGTGAGAATAAGGTAAGGGCCTCTGTGCCTCCATTTCCTGTGTATTTTCAGGACTGAGAAGAATATGACTTTAGGATGGATTTCACTAGAGGAAAATATGCTAGAATACTTTTCTTCAGAATATTTTATTACAGAAAGAGTACTTTCTTTTCATCTTTTCTTTTTTTCTTCTACCACAAACTCTCTTTTTACAAAAGGAATTAAGGGTCTTATGTATGATATATGTACACAGTAAACTCACTTTTGGTTGAATGAGTATGAAACTTTGACTTTTTAGTTGCATATTCCTATTTTATTGTTACAAAGGCATGTCTTATTTTCATATGAAGAAATCATAGAAAATAGTAGATATTTAAATATAAATAGAAAATTTTAAAGTCTTGTTACAAATTAGTGTTTTACCTGAACTTGTTTTATCTTCTCCAAAGTAATTTCTATCGTTTTTGAAAATGCCTTGATTTTTGTTCTATGTAGGCTATAAAATAATTATCACTCTATAGAAATATTTTTAGTCTGCCTGTTTTCACATGCCTACCTCTTATAAGCTTTTCTGCAGGTTATATGTTCCTCAGAGACACAGTGTTTAATAACCTTAAAATATTTTGATTAGCAAATGCACTATACTATGTATAAGCATTCTATTATAAGGTCACTAAATATTTTTTTCTTTGCAATGAAGAATGTATTTTTAATTAAGGTACTTTGATTACACGTAACAGCCACCAACTTGACTTAGCTAATGCAAAATTTAAAAAAAAGAAACAGAATAGGTACATGCCCTTTACTATTCAAGCAAAAGCTGAGAAAAGTTTTCAGTTAGGTTTGAGACTGGGACACATCTGAGGCTCTTCATAGGAAAATATTTTAATGTTTCTTTCCTCCACTCAGCTATTGACATAAAATCTCCCAGCTCTCAACCTCTGTGTTCTTCAGCTCAAATTGCAAGAAGGAAGAAAAAAAAATCTGATCCACTTGATTTGTATTTTTTGTCCGTGGACTCAAATCAGCAATATGCAAATATGGCAGCTAGGGAAAGATTCTCCCCACTCTCCACCCGCCGCTTGTGGATCTGGACAAATAGTAAGAAAAGGGCTGTGCAGATATCCCAATAACTGTCTCTGAGTATGTGATGAACATTTTTGGGCATCGAGCTTTTTTCTGGATTTAGGATTATTTCCTTTAAATAAATTTCCAGGTATGGATTTTCTCAGTAAAAGGGTATAAATCTCTGAAAATTTTCCTTTAAAGATTGATATCTTTATTTGCTTTTGTATTGCTTGTTATAAACAATGTCCTTTGCTGACTTCATCTGAGTCAGTTCCTTCCACTACTCCTTACAAGTAAATAATCTCCCAACCATTACCTGGAGCTCCAGTCCTACTCCTGAGCTCCAGCCTCATATATCCAAGCTGCTTGTTTATAATCTCCCACAGAAATTGTCTCTGGCACTTACAAACCACCAGACCTAAAATTAAACTCATAATTTTTCAGCCCAAATCTACTTCTTTCCCTGTTACCTGAATTAAACTAATACTTAATTAAAATCGTCAGTGGTTCTCCAAAGTTTAAGGTAAATTCCATCTCCCTACTTAGTGTCTTCGTGGTCATATTCGAGGTCAGTTTTTATCGCTTCAGAGAGTGTTCTATTCCCTGCCACCCCCCGCCCCCCGCATGTGTGTTGTCTCCTGTACTGCAGCCATAAAAGCACAAGATTTCATCTCTCTTCTGTTCTCTCTGCAAAGCCATTCTTTACATTGCCGACTAAGCAACTTCAACTCAGCTCATGTTAATTTCTCAAAAATTTCCCCCAACTCATTAGTTAATTGACCTGATATCTACTCCATTAGCACCTTGCATATAATTTTACCATAGTGTTTGTTGAATGAATCACAATTTTTGGTTTACATGGATTTATTCCCATGTAAGAGATCTCCATTTGGATAGGACAATGCTGTCCTATCTGCATTGTCAGTCCTTACTGCCCAGGAAGTACGTGATGTGCAGAAGTCACTTGCTGCACACTCTCTGATATATTTGGATTCATATAAATTTTTTCCAGAAAGCGCTAGGTCTTCTAGTTATGCTGTTCCCTATTGCCCCCTTCTGAAAAGTGCCATAACTACACAGAGAAACAAATTCTGCTAATAGGGACCAGTGTCTGAACCAGAGACAAAGCAATATAAATAATTGAGCAATGTTTTGCCAGCACAAAAATATCATCTTTGAAAATTTGAAGAAGATAGAAAGACAAACGGGTTACGAGAGAATGGCTGAAATCACTATGCTCTGGCAAAATCAAATGGATGGATATATAACATAGATATAATTTCAGATGTATTCAAATAATTAAAAATAATGCCAAAGTAAAGGCATCATTTTCAGTTATTCGAAATATCAATATAGTTTTTTTTCTCCTTTGAGAATTTAAGGGGTGGGGGCTCTATCTCTATACTTTGGCCAGCCTCTCTCTGATATTACTATGCTTATGGTAAAGAGAGTGGCCAAGTGTCTCAGATTTCAATAATTTCTGGAGCAAGTCAGAAAAACCTCACTATTTTTCTTAAGCTTGCATAACAATTTGAAGTCTGGATAGTTGACAGTAAAAATGGACTCTGGCTAACATGAACAAAAACAATAGGTTTAAAGGATACTAGGGATTCAGAAAAATTATAGGAGGTAAAAGGTCCACATGTGAGATCTAGGTAAACTCTAGAAGACTAATAAAGATCTATAATCTAATTCTAGAAGGCAGATAAGGCCTCTAAGTTCTCAGGGAACTTTAGAAGGCTAACCAACAGAACTCTATGTTAGGTATGATGGGGTATTCAAGGGGAAGAGGTTATAAACTGTACCTACGATGGTTTTCTAGCCCAGCAAAAATCTTAGGTGGTATATCAGTGAAACAGAGAGGCTGTCCTTTTGCCTAAATCTAGTCAAAATTTAGGAAAATAATTGCCCATCAGTGGTCAGCTAGTAAAATCTATATACAATAAATGTGGAGGGAAGGAAATTAATTGCCTTTAAATGAATAATTGAAGACCTTGTAAGACTTACCATTTCTGTGCTGCTCGTTATTAAATGGTTGCATACACAACCAGAGAGAGAGAGAGAGAGAGAGAGAGAGAGTGATTGTGAGAGAGTTTTGTGGTAGCTCAGTGTGATGAGAAGTAAGTTATTAATTACACTTTAAAGTAAGAGACAAAGTCAAGAGAGGCTTCACTTTTTAGGTTTAGACTTATAATTTGAAGATAGAATTGGAAGTTCCTGCAAGGCAGGATTGGGACACATCATTCAGGACAGAGATAACAATATGTACAAATGCCTGTGGATACACAAGTTCAACACACTGAAAGGACCTAGCTTAGTGCATTGTGTTTTGGTTGAACAGATGACATCAGGGAGAAGTAGCCTTAGCTCAGGACAGAAAAATGGTAGGTCCACCTAGGAAAGCCGTGAACACGAAGGGATTGGACTTGGTCGTGTATTTCATGGGTTGTTGTGGAAAGCTTTCATAGGAAAGAATTAGATGATCAAATTTGCAGTTCAGAAAGGTTCCTCTGCCATCAATGAAGCAAACGGACAAAACGTGGAAAATGGGAGGGAGCTGAAATGAGGACAACTGTCAGTATTTCTTGGAAAAACAACTAAAAATGATTTCAAATACTGTAATGTAAAAAGTACTAGAATGCAAACATATAAAACATGTAAGTGAAGAGTGTCAATCATCCTTTTAAAATATTTGAGTCAGCTGGTAAGTATTTTCATGTAGACTTGTTTTTTTTTTAAGTCCTCTCCTTCATTAGAACATCTAAAACATTTTAAGCAATCATCGTATAAAACATTCTTAAATCATGTTATGCTTCATTAATGCTAGCTTGGAGTGTATTCATAGCATAATAATATTTAATTTCTCTCTAGAAATTAGACCAATTCTTCTTCTGTATGAGAGTCATAATTCTAGGTATTATTAATATCATAACAAGCCTAGGGCTAGTCAGTTTTCCAGTTTAACAGACTACCTAGGGTCAAATTTTGATAAACACAATATTTTAAGGTAATAAAGATCTATAAACATTTCATTTTCCTCAGCAAATTTAAGCTCCCCTAATTAATATGTTACACTGTAATTCTGCAATAATACATTATATCCCAGGAACTGCTATTGTGGTTCAGATGTTGCCTTCCTTGTTACAAAAATCAACTGTAGGCATTTGATGTCTGAACACAAACCTGATGTCTGAATGTTGAATTTGTCTAATATCTATCAGGTGCAAAATTGCTCCTCCACTTGATTCTAAAGATGTTAATGCTTTCAAAATTCCAGAATAAACTTCACTAAGTTTACTCAAAATGGACTACTAAATTATTCAATAAATTGTTTGTCATCATGAAGTCAGTGCAATGGTTTTATCTGTAAAAGTTTTGGAAAATCACAGTCCATTTCTCTTTCTCCCTCTTTCATCTGGTGCTAGGCATGTATTTTATGTGAGAATTCCATATAGTTTTAAGTGTTCTTTTATGTCACATATTCCTCTCCTTCAATATTGAAATGATTCATTGGTTGCCTTTCCTCCTTCCTTTTCTTTCTCACATACACTAAAAATAAGTGTTACTCACCTATTGAGAAAGTGGATATGGTAGCCACAAAGGGCAGTGACCAGAACTGTTAATGACACTGGTTCCTCAGTGAGATTGTGGCTCTGCTGGAGGCAGCAGATAATCCCATCGTATAATTGGAAATATACATGTTTTATTATGATAAAAACATTCATTGAAACAGGAAATTAGTATTTATTTTCGATTCTGAGTCTAGAACTTTTTAAAATAGTATTTTATTGTTTATTTTTGAGAGCGAAAGCTTGAGCAGGGCAAGAGCAGAGAGGGAGACATAGAATCTGAAGCAGGCTCCAGGCTCTGAGCTGTCAGCACAGAGCCCAACGTGGGGCCCAAACTCGTGAATTGTGAGATCATGACCTGAACTGAAGTCGAACACTTAACCAACTGAGCCAGCCAGGCACCTCTCTGAGTCTAGAACTTTTTAGTTTTGTCTAGAAATATTAAGAATCTACACAGGTGTAGTCTCTATTCTTATGGAAGTTAGAATGGATGAACGGGAAACATGCACACACATATAGTTAAAACCTATTCCTTTATAGTGAAGCTTAAAGTGAATGGGCCTATCATAAACACAGCAAGAATTTGAAGAAACCAGAGTTTACAAACAGTGATGAATAAATTATTCACAGAATAGCATGTGACTACTCCCAAAGATATTATCAATGAACGTTTCATATCAAACTGGATATCACTATATTATGTAAGAGATCACTGGATGTCAATATCAGGAAGTTTGGAAGACCTGGTACATGTGGAAATGTAATTTCAGCACAGTATTTGACTTTGTATAATATACTGATGAAAAACTCGGGGAGGATGGGCCATAATCAGACCTAGTAACTAGCTAAACAGAATATCTCTAAAATACTAATAATGAATTGACATCAGTGTAGAAAGTTTCTAGTGATTTACCATGGGTATTATTTGACTTGTCTGGGTCACTATTTTTCATTAATGTAGTTGATGAATATTCAGAGGGGATTCTCACCAAGTTTGTAATTGACACAGATATCAAAAGGATGTTATAACCAGGATCTAAAAATCAAATCATAGTCAGCTCTATTATTTTTTGCAAGCCCCAACTTTTTGTTGTTATATTCAACTCACAAGTTATATATTGGATCAGACATAATACAAAGGTTAAATTTTCATAAAATTTTCTAAACAATCTCTATTTTTGTATTAATTTTGTTGTGATCCATGGACCAGCATTATTTTAGAAAATTATATTACTATTTCTATATTCCCTGAGTAATATAGCACCCTGTAAGGTCTTAGCAGGTTAGTAGTTAATAGATTTTGATTACTGTATATGATAGCAAGTCCTTTTTTTTCCAGCCTGTATTTTATAAGATGAAATTTACCAAGTGTGAATCAAACATCCTGCACAGAGACCCTAAAGCCAATTCTACAACTATAGGATGAAAGACCTATCATAGAGCAGCTTCAGTAAAAATATGTAAGAGTTTAGCTTATAATGAGATCCATAGAAGTCACTGTGAGTCCAGAGGAATCAATAATCAAATGGAAGCTAGGTTTCTTCAGATTATTTTCACTGTAGTATTGTGTTTGGTTCTGTGTACTTTACAAAAAAAGAAATAAAGACCCCTAAGGGGGAAAAACTAGGCTCCTGCAGAACTCAATAGGCTTTGAGAATTTTGTAGCATGAGCTGCGTGGTTGGCTCTGGGGGGACAATGTGGCTAGATACTAGAAGCCAGAGTAGAGTAAAAGTCAGAGGGAGCCAACCATGTGTTTAAAATAAAAGAAAAACATGATCAGTTTTAAATTATTTTAGATCAATTACTCTTGCAGCACTCAGCAAGCACACAAGAGGTGAGACCAGCCTGTGGTCTGAGAGAGATGTGGACGAAGTAACACTGGGCATGGGCATGAGAAAACAGATCTGAGAGTTAGAAAAAGGCAAAATCCATAGGACTTGGAGACTAACTAGATTTCAATTAAGAGTTATACTTGACTGTTCCCTCCCACCCATTCTTCCACCCTCCCCACCCCCAACCAGGAAGAAAAACAAGAAAAGATGTCAATGGGCTACTCATAGAGGAGGAAATGCAAATGGCTACTACTTACATTTATTTAATATACTTAACCTTTTAGTAGTAAGACTTGCAGATTTAAACAAGGAACTAGTTTTGTCAGCTACGTGAGTTCGGCCAAACACTGGGTTCTGGTCAAATCTCAACCTTTGAATGAGAATGTAAAGGGAGACCATGGGAAGTGTCTGCTGACCAGTACACATGACCCCCTTAAGTCACTTAGAAAAGACACACACCAACCCTGGCTTGCTTGCTGTCCTCCTTTATTTTTAAAGTACTGCCCAAGATTTGTTTAGTATAGGCTAAGCTTGAGAGGAGCTGCACTACTAAGGTTGGAAAGCCTGCCTCATCCAGAGATCATCTGGACTGAAAGTAACATGCTATTGAAGAGAAATAAATTCTCGATCACAAGAAGCATCTGGGGGAAATTTCAAACTTAGCTTCTAATGGACTTCAGATGGACAATTTAGGACCTGGATACACAATGTATTATTCCTAGGGACAGACAACCTTCAATGGTAGACTTTTCCTGGCCTCAGACTGAGGAAACCTTGACAGATGTTGACTCTTTGATCCCATTTCTTAAAATGATAATAATGCATGCAAGGCAGGTGTAGGGAGAAGAGCATTCATGCACACTGATGAAGCAAGTAAAGATTCAAAACATCTTTCTGGGAAGTACTATTGAAATATATGGGCCTTAAGAACAATGTTTATTCTCTCAGTGTAAGAATTCCTCTCCTGACAAATCTATCTTATGGAAATAGGAATGCAGGAATCATTGTTCAGAAACATTCATTGGAGTTCATGATTATAGATAAATATAAGAAATAGTCTAAAGAACCAGCAATCAAGAAATAGTTACCATGCTTACAATAAGGGAATGATCACAATAAAATACCATACAGCTAAAATGTCATATAAACAAAAAGCAAGTCGCCAAACAGAACATACATAAATATGCATCTATTTTTAAGACTTGACTATAATCCTTTGAAATGTTTATCCCTTGGCTATAGGAATATTAAAGTTCTTAAATTTTTAAGTTTTTTTTCTTTTTAATGTTTCAAAACAATGAGAATGTGTTTATATAATCAAGGGAAACATTTAAAAAACTCAGATCAAGCTTTATTATTTTAGACTGATTCTGTTTATCAAAGCAACCTTACCTTTCCCAATTTAAAATCTTATTTTTGAGTAGAGGAGGTAGATACAGAAAGATTTGATAAGTTTAGACTTGAGTTTGTTAACATAGCAGAATCTGCGCATAGCACAATAAGGCTTCTCTTGTACTAGTGGGCCTGGTGGCTACTGAGAAAGAGGAAATCACTGGGGGAAAAAACTCAACCTGATGTGTAGCACTTGCCAATTTCCATGTTATAAATGTTCCCACCATGGCTGATCTCAGCTACCGACATTTTTGCATCCATCTTTCAAATAATCTGATATTTAACAAGTGACCCTACCCCAACAGCCCTAACCAGCTCCTCCTCTTCATGAGCAGATCCTCAATCCAGTTTGTTCAGCTAAATGACTAAGGTTGTAGTTGCCTTCTTTCTGCGTTGAAAACTTTGTTCCTTGTGGGGTTACCTTTCTTCATGCTATCATCACTACTTTTTGGGATTTTTCAAGATCTGTCTTTGCTTATGGGCCCTTTCCTTCAATCTTATGACAATGCACTTTTATTTTTGCCCATATGAGTTGGATTATTTAAGGAGACTATTTTTCTATAGGTTTATTTATGGATGAACTATTAATAACCTCCTTCCCTCCTATTAAGTCATTGGTTGTGAGACATGCCTAAGCATTTTATAAATTCAAGTCTGTTTGTCAAAAGTTTAAGGTATATTGATTTGTTATTTTTATTTAAAAATACTCTTTGGGGTTATTTCAAACTCTTTGTTGAGTGGTCCCTTTCTCCAAGTTCCTTCTCTGCCATCAAGCATTTCTTTTTGGTCAGTTCTACACTGCAAGAATGTTCCACTTGTCCTTTTCATTATTCACCTCCCCTTTGAATGTTTTCTACTGCATAAATTTATTCTTCCTGACGATTTGATGCCTATTAACTTCTTCATGATTATTTAAAAGACAGTGTTTCATTAAGCATGCTTATCATTCCTCATGGATTCAAGTATTGCAAGTCTCCTTCTTATAAATGATTTTCAAATTTGCCCATACCTGCCTAGTAAGGGAAAGAGTGATGACGTTTTTTTTACATTCTTCATTATCTCTTAACTGTTTACATTTCTTTTTTGCATTTATTTTTTTCTGTTGAAGCCTGATGAAAGGAAGAAGTTCAATAACTCAATTGTGTTACAACATCATTAATTTTATCCCTTTACTTATTATTAGAGCATCTATTATTTTTTGCTTTCTTATTTGTCTTTCACTTCATATATTTGTAAAAACTACATAATGTTAATTAACTTCTTTAGCTATAATTATGTCATTTATATATTTTTGCTGTCCTCTTTGCTCTATAGAGATTAACTGAAAATTACTTTTTCTTTGCATTTCAAAACATAATCTTCTTACTATTAGTTTTTAAAGGCAGTCACTCTAGCTATATTAAAATGGCCATATTTTAAAAATGATTCTTTTAAAGAAGAAAAACCAAGAGTAATCAGCCCATGATCTCTGTGCCAAAACTTACATGCCAAGTCTTTTTTATTGTCTATATAAAGGGGACAGAGGATGGAGCGGGGATGGGAGAGTTGTTGAGTTTGCTTGAAAATTCAGGTTCTTAACTTCTTGAGAACAATTTCCTTGAATACTGTTCCTTGCAAAAATATATGACAACTTTGGATTTATTTTCAGAAAGGTTGCCAATTCCTTATTAGAACCACATTTTACTCACATTTATAAAAATAATAACTACATCTAATGGATAAGAATGGTATTTCCCTTGGAGAAGTCTTCCAATTCCTGTATCATTGGAAGGTAATTCTCCATTGATCTCTCTTATTTCCGTGTACCTTGCAGGGAGATGAAATGACTGCCCTCTTAGATGATAGAGGTAGTATTTTCCTCTGGAGCAAATGATGAGAAGGCATTCTTTCTGTCCAGCACAAAACATTTGGGTTCCCTACACACAGTGTTCTTCTGTAATAAAACCCACTACGTGTGCAGGTAACATCCGTCCCTCCTTGTATCTCCCCACGAAAACTGGAGCTCAGATAACCAACACAAAAGTGCTGTCAATGTTTTTCCTACTATCGCTGTAAATAGCCAAAGGTTTTTGTGTGTGTCTGACCTAGGAATCTTGTGTCTTTCACTAGCATCCTTGAAACTATATAACAGATCAACTTTGTAACTTGCAAGTAGGGTAAAATATTAGACCTTTTGCTTTTCTTCACAAAAATAATAAGCCATCACTGGCTTTGGAAATTAAACAGTTCATTGTATCAAAATTCCAAACTTCCTGAAGTCATGTGATCATGTCCTGATCACTTTGTCCCTGTTCCATGAATCCCCACATTCTATTTTAACGATGAAGAATGAAGAAAAGAGAGAGACGTTAAAGACTAATTGCAGAGCAAGGTGATAAGGTAAATGCTGGATTGATAACAACAAAAATAAATGATGTAAGGGGAAACTCAGGTCTCAGTTGTGTTGCTCTAGGAAATAAAAGCCGTATACAGACCCCAGTGGTAAATCATAAACCAGAAATGGGGTGACTCCTTTGACCTAAGATGCAGAGCTGTGTATAAGGCCATAAGAAACATTTCTGCACTTCTATGGATAGGAAGGATAATGTGGACAGAACTGAGACAAAATTAAATTCTGAGTGAATTTTTTAAAATGCCACTTTGGGTGCCTGGGTGGCCCAGTCAGTTAAGCATCCGACTTCGGCTCAGGTCATGATCTCACAGCTCGAGGGTTCGAGCCCTGAGTCAGGCTCTGTGCTGACCCCTAGCTCAGAGCCTGGAGCCTGTTTTCAGATTGTGTCTCCCTCTCTCTCTTACCCTCCCCTGCTCATGCTGTCTCTCTCCCTCTCAACAATAAATAAACACATTAAAAAAATTTTTTTAAATGCCACTCATCGGGGTACCTGTGTGGCTCAGTTGGTTAAGTATCTGTCTTTGTCTCCGGTCATGATATCATGGTTTGTGAGTTCAATCCCCACATTGGGGTCTCTGCTGTCAGCACAGAGCCTGCTTTCAATCCTCTGTCCATATCTCTCTCTGCTCCTCCCCTGCTCACATTCTCTTTATCTCCCTCAAAAGTAAATAAACATTTTAAAATTAAAAAAAATTCCACCCATCTATACATATTCAGCCCACTAGTTTGGAGAGCTGAGAATGTCTCTGTGCAGGAATTGAGTCCTGCTCCAGACCCAAGGTTTGGTAGTTTTGTGAGTGGAACTTTGTGTTTTCAGAACCTAGGCAATCCCCCAAGCTGAACATCTCGGGGAAGATCACACAAACCTCACAATCTCAAATGTAGTCTTTGATTTTCTGTGTGCCTGGGAATCATTAACAAGAAAAGTCTCTATTTAAAATATGCTGTGTGCCTGGTACTGTGCTACTTTAAATGAACTGTCTAATATTATCCTTGAAACAATTGTGTGAAATATGTATTTTTAACCTCATTTTGCAAAGGAAGAGAATGGGGTTTCGAATGACCGTTTAGAGCGTAAACAGCAAAGGCAGGACCTAATGTAAGATCGGAGACCAAAACCACACACCTTCACCAGTACACTGTTGCCTCTGCTAACTGTCATCAACCGAGCTGGACCTGTGTTCTCCTCCCCTTTCCCGTACTCCCACACTTCTCTTCAGCTGATTTACACTCATAAAGCAGTTCTGCTTCTTGTTATCAATGTGATGATGTTAGAAACTAAATGCCAGGGTTTAACTCCAGTGTTAATCCCTTTGTATTGTGCTGTTTGCTTTCTGATGCCTTTATTCCACTAGAAAGAAAAATGTAGCTGATCCTGAAATTTAACAGGTTTACAATTGTTCAGACTTCCATTTGATGTGCTATCACCACCTAGGATTTTGAAAAGTAGAAAAAAATCCTCCCATGTATACATTCGGATATTCTTAGTTGTGTAGTGTATTTTGCTGGTCTTTTTCTGTGCAAAAGCATACCCGAGTTTTTATAATCAAACCAAATTGACTCAATTAATTCTTTTGATTTTCTATTCTCCTGTCTAGAGCAACATATCTTTTTGAATTCTCTGCTTCCCAGAATTCAGCAAGAGCTCATTAATTTTTTGGTCTCTTGAATAAGAAATTAATAATAACTTGGAAATTAAATAGACTCAAATGATCTATATTTTAAAGTTAGGGCATGTGTCATGGGTGCAACTTGGTTCTCCTAAATCCACTGAGTTTTTCCTTATCTTCTCTTTTTTTCATCTACTTGCTTCTGTGACAGAGAATAAGGACATCTTTTGAGAGAGTTGGCCCAAAGTAGCTTCTGCAGTGAAGGAGAATTCAACTTCTGAGGAACAAACCAAGCCTTGATAGATAGAAGAGTTGAAACTCTCCTTTGGGAATCTCAAGGCACACATCCCTTTCATGTTTGTCAATAGTCATTCTTACATTGGGGCACCTGGGTAGCTTAGTCCGTTAAGCAGCTAACTTCGGCTCTGGTCATGATCTCTCTGTTCCTGAATTCAAGTCCCGTGTCAGGCTTTGTCCAGCTCAGAGCCTGGAATCGGCTTCAGATTCTGTGTCTCCATCTATCTCTCTCTGCCCCTCTGCTGCTGCTGTTCACACTCTTTCTCTCTCTCAAAATAAGCATTAAAAAATAGATTTGCTTTTTTATTTTTATTTTTTGTAAGAAGAATCCTTTTTTCCTTTGGCATTAAGTTTTACCAGCTCCCAAAGTAAAGCAATGTGTATACATTATTAGGACACTGTAATTAATGAAATTACTTTCACTTAAAAAGGCATTTGGGAAAAAAAGAAACTTTTGAATAATGAGTTCCTAATTGAAACTTTTGTATCTCGAGTGATTGATTCATAGTCCAAACGATACCTTTTTTATTCTTATTAATTGTGGGGTTGTTATTGATAGACTGTGGGAAAATTCAAGAATGAAGTGCTATGGGCAAAATTTTAATCAAACAACAGATGTTGAGCATTAATATCTGTTTCTGTCATAACATTAAATTTAATGATGAAATAAGCCATGGTTTTCATTATTTGCATTTAGATTCTTGTTATTCTTGACTGCCTAAATTTTATTTGCAGTGACTGCTTTCAGTGCTATTTCATCAGTATCTTAATATTATTTCATTCAATGCTGCTTGGTATGATATATAAAAAATAGGACATTTTATGGATACTTTAAAAATACGAAGTTCAAATAGCACAATTATTAAGTCCTCACACTCAAGATAAATTTACTTCTGTATCAAGTTCCATTGGCTAGATAGCTTAATAAAATTACCCTGTTTTGTGAGAAGGATATGTAGAAAATAAGCCTCAAAAGACTTTCATGTGTAAAGGATGCCAAAATTTGATTCACATTTATTAATTTTATATGGCATAATAATATCTAATGGTACAGGAAACCGAAAATATGCAATATTGCCATGGAGTCAAAGAATCTTCCAGTTGTGACAGCAACTGACTTAACGAGCCGATTCCTGCAATAATTGAGTTTCTGTGCTTTTCTTTTAATTTCACTACCTGATGATACCTGAGAGCAGTAGACTTTATTTCAGAATCCCATTAGGCACCATTATGAGATCCTATTTCCTGGGGTTTTAAAATCTAATTGTCAGTCAATGTGTTATAGTAAGCCTAGCTTCCTTTGATTCTCATGGCTCTACGCGGTGGGAAAAAAACAAAAGAAGTATGTTCCATCATCCTGTCAAGGAGGTTTCTTAACAAATTACCTTTCCCCTCAAAAGAAAACACAGAGAGACTTTTTTGTTGCCTTAACAATTCTCATAGTTCATATCTTCTTTTCTAAGCTATTAAAGGGAACAAAGACTGGAAACCCATAGAGCACAGACATCCTGACAACTGATGTCCTTAAGATTTATGGAGAAATTTAAGTATTTAATAACTGCGTAAGAGTACATTGTACTTCTTAAGGATATTTCAGATCTGATCATAACCCTCTGCCTCGTATAAGGGGAATAAAAAGTTTCCAACATCTATTTCATTTGACCTGCAAGAACATTTGACTTAGTTTCAAGATAGTTTCCTTTTCCTTTAGCTATTTTGTGATGAAAGATGTCCTCTCCTCAGATTTCCTTTTATCCCCCCATCAGACTTCACAACAATTTTTTAGTTTTAACCTATTGCTGGATTTCAAAAAAATATTTTTAAACCTCGCTTTTTCAGCACACTCAAATTAATATTGGATGGCTTTGATTCTCACCATCCTTACAACTCCAGCGTGAACCACCCAAAGCCAGAGAAAGATTAAGTTACATAGTGAATTAGCTGGATATTTTGTAAACTCCAGATAGATGTACTTAGGCTAGAATGATTTCACATCAAAAGCATTTTGACAAAAATTTATCTGCGGGCTGGTTCAATTCCTAGATTTCTTACTTTTTTTATTATATAGGAACATTTTCCCAACTGTTTTTATAAAAAACACACTTAGCAAAGATCACAGAGAGAAATACTCCTGCTTAAACATTATGACAAGAAGATTGCTTATATGTCATATTTCCTGTTGGCTAAGAAAGAAGAAACAAAGGCATGCCCATCTTTTTTTCAAAATTGTAAAGACCTTGGTCGTTGCTTTTACTTCAAATTATGAGAGCAAATGTATAAGCAACCTCAATTTCATTTGTCAAAACAGCCCGACGAGGTGCTGTTCCTGATCCAGGATGGTGGGGCATGTCTGTTCCTGCCTGCCATGTATGTAGCATGGGAAAAACCCCTTGCTGGGGTTTTTCTAGGTTTCACTAAATGCATTAGGTTATATAACTATGAGCTCAGCACTCATTTCCCCGCAGATAGTCTGTCACAGACCATCCTGATCTACAGTTACATCCTTCCCCTCTAGCAACAGTATAGCAAGAGCAGCACATAAAATCAAGCTATGATGTGCATTCTGGTCAAGAGCTAGCCATAACAGAGGACCTTTGCCCCCTCTCTTTCTGCATTTCCCATTTATCCATACAGACTTCTAAAACCATTGAACCGCTTAGATCCATGATATTTTTTCCCCTTAATGAAAATAAAAATGAATGCAAAGTTAACCAAAAAAAAAAAAAAAAAAAAATGGAAAAGGAAAAGGAAAAAATCCTTACATCATAAGTAGAACAGCCCATTGGAAAGGGGAAGTCTGGAGTGAAATCTCCATTAGAGAAGCCCTTAAATTAACTCTAATCCTTTCAGTAATTCTGAGAAATGGGGGATAAGATTCAGTCACTGAAAAAAGTGTTGATTTTTATCAATGATATATTTTTAAACAATCACTTCTGTGAAGCACTATGTTTGGTATTATACATTTTTTCATTAAGTCCTCATAGTAGTCTAATAAAGAGGCCATGACTTACTCCACTTCACAAATTAAAAAAGGACATTGCCAGAGATTTTTAAGGTCATCTAGTTAGTAAACAGCAAAAGTGACTTTTTCCCTTAAGTCTTTGAGTTTGAAGTCGATTGGATAGTTCACTGAAACCATCCTCTTAACTCAGTGCAAAGCCTAAGTAAAATAAATTCTAGGAAAAGAAAATCAGAAATTTTGGTTTTATTGTGTGCTTTCTTTTGATTTTAATACATCACTGCTTAAAGTATCTTTCATTGACTTGTTGGACTCCAAAGGCATTGTAAGTGCTTAACCACAAAGCATTTTATTTTGTATACTTTGCCAAGCTGACTCCATTTTGGGCTGATGCCTTTGAAATATAAATAAAGTATAAATAGAATCAAAATATGCCACGAGTTCCTGCTATACAAAGATACAGAACATCAGCATAGTATGTGACATGGCAAAAACACACAAATATCAGATCAGACACTGTTCTTTGAAGGCAGAAGGCAAACTGTTTTAGCCACACTTTAATTACCAGCCCAAATATTAGAAGTCATGGTAAGATGGTACAATTTCATTAACACTTGCTCGTTTATGTCTACAAACTTAATTTCATTTTGATGGTAGGTAATACATACATAAAGAGGCAGTTTTGTCATTTGGCAATTATTTCTTAATAGCTTGGCCAGAAAGTTCATGGTTTGATCTAGGAATACCTTAAGAATGAATAGATTGGTGCACCTGTTGGCTCAGTAAGTTAAGTCATGATCTCATAGTTCATGGGTTATAGCCCCAAGTCTATGCTGATAGCACAGAGCCTGCTTTGGATTTTCTGTCTCCCTTTCTCTTTGCTCCTTCCCCACTTGTGCTCATGTGCTCTCTCTCTTTCTATCTCTCTCAAAATAAACAATAAATTTTAAATGAGTAGGTCAATTAATAGTATTCTGAAATAATCATAAAAAAGAATGTGCTGGGAAAATTGTGGTATATACTTAGTCCTGATTGTAAAATGTCTACTTTGTGCTTAAGATTGTTTTAGGTACTAGGAAAGACATAATAAAATGAGAAGATGACCTCAGAAGTTGACAATATAGTTAAAGGAATAAAGTTTACCCATGGTATAACTGGGAGATAAGAGGCCATATGATTAACTACTAAAGTACTTTCTAAATGTGCTACTGCAATTTTAATGAAGGAAAGTTCCTTGTGGAAAGGCTTCCTGCAGAAGAAATAAATTTTGCTGAGTGTAGGAATCTGGATTAATATTGAGAGGAAAGCTAAACATCTTAAGTAGCATTGGTTGGTCACTACCTACCTCATGGTTCTATAAAAGTAAGAAGGGCATCAACTTGCTGTTATATCTTTAAAGAGTTTTTACATTTGGAGGGAAAAGAAAAACTATAACACATGCTATACTCATCATAGTAGAGGTTCAAATTAAATCTGCAGAAATAAATGTCTCTCTAGGTAAGTAAAAAAAATATTATTTAGTCATTCAAAATGTTTCCTTCAGACATCTACTCTAGTACTCTATGGTAGGCCCTGTTACGACAAGCTGTAAGACCAAAGACTCCAGCCTTACCCTGGAGTAGCCCACAGTTTACATTAGGAGACCACGTGTGAACAACCACATTGTGATACAAGTCTCCCTTAGCTCTGGCACTACGGATAATGTTAGGCACAGCTGCAGATCTTCTGACCGATGACTGGAGAGTGTGATAATTCCCACAACTGCAGTGAAGTAGTTAGGTACTAGTGATGTGGGTTACAGCTTGGGTATTAGTCTTCTGACACTGTTCCTTTTACTGCTTGCTTTCAGGCACAGTGTTGCCAGGAAAGAACTGTTTAATTGTTTAATCATATGATTCAATCATCAGAGTTACTTTCCAAATATATTTTTATTCTTGTTTAAGTGATTTGTTCAGTATTCCATAGTTATTTAGAATAGAGGTGATAGCTTTCACATCAATATTTTTACATAAAGGGTTGAATATTTTAGGACACTGGTTGTCAAAGTCGAGTGTGCTTACAAATCACTCAGGTCGCTTGTTGAAGAGAATCTCCAGGACTATGTGGCAAACGCTCTACATTCCAATATTATGGGATGTGGCCCGGGAGATCACATTATGAACAATCAGCCTCTACTGTACTCAATCCTCAGATCATTCTGAGGGAAAAAGAACTTGTTTAGAATGTGAGTACATTACTTTATTCCAAATCATCAATGTTAATGCTGGCAATGGACTTTGCAAAACTCTGGCTTATGATTATCCCACTTACTGCTTCAGAATCAGATATTTGGTCTTGTGAATGCAGATTTAGTTTCATGGGGCCAGGAGTACCTGTTACAGTTTCAATGAAAGGGGAAAAGAAGAATGAGCTTTCCCAAAGCAAGTAGTCTCCTTAACAGCATATGTCTAACTTCTGCTATTTAAATATATTTGAAAGTAATTAAAAGAAACTAAATGGAAACATACAGGTTCAAGGCAAGGAAATTTGACACATATTTTAAACAGAAATGTTAAATAAAAGTAAAGGCAAGTAGTGTAAGTTTTAATAAAAGATAAAACAGTTAAGAATGAGAGGCTCTAAATCAACTAAAAATAAAACTAACACCATAAGACTTAGAGTGATAAAATTTCTAGGAAGATAATTAGATAAAAGTTATGTGTGAATTAGGGGCACCTGGTGGCTCAGTCAGTGAAGCTTCTGACTCTTGATTTTGGCTCTGGTCATGGTCTCATGGTTTGTGAGATCGAGCTCCACGTTGGGCTCTGTGCTGATGGTGCAGAGCCTGCATGAGATTGTCTCTCTGTACCTCTTTCTCTTTCTCAAAATAAATAAACTTAAAAAACATTATGTGTGAATCTAAGAATAAAGAAAGAAAAGACATCAGTAAATATTACCAAGAAAAGACAAACTAAGCAAAGAATTTTTCAATACAGTGAAACAGATAAAACAATAAGTAAAAACCAAAATAAAACAAAAAGCACACAAAAAAACCCAAAACAGAAGTACCAGGGAATTAAAAGGACATAAGAAAAGCAACTAAAATAAAACAACAGAATATAAAATAAAATTGAATGCAAAAAGAAAAAAAGCTAAAGGAGGAAGTGAAAGCTAAAGACAGTGCTGACAGTAAGTCAAAGACCTAACATTTCTGTGAAGCAGCAACAGGGTCTCGTACCAGCTGGAGCTCCAGTTTTGAGCCAGAAGGTAGAGTCTATACAAATATGTCTTCAGCGTCACGGGGTCCACAAGAAAAATTCCTGGCTTTTTATATTTTCCCTCACACTGCCCTCAACTAGTCAACTAAATTATCCGTAGGATGAGGATAAAACTAAACATTGTTTGGCCAGTTTTTTAACTTCCTAAAACAACACCACACATACCCTTCTCCCAGCAAGCAGCATGCTCACTTGAGAAAGTCACTTTGCTTTGTGTGTAAAATGCCTCCAACCCCTGCCTACCTTTGTTGAGAAAAATGGGCGAATAGTACTTTCCTATGTTAAATGGATGACATACTTCACTTACTACTACATAGAGTTTGTTTGCTTCTAGACAAAGAAGTGCCTCCTGGCCCACAAAGTCTGGTCAAAGATTCTAAATAATAACTGATAACGCAATATTTCTTAAGAGTCCCTGTGTATCTCAGATCATCTCTGATAAGAATTTGAGTAGGAGGGGGGGCTAGGTGGCTCAGTCTGTTAAGGATCCAGCTTCAGCTCCGGTCATGAGCTCTCAATCTTAGAGTTTGAGCCCCGCATCCAGCTGTACGATGTCAGCACAAAGCCTGTTTTGAATTTTCTGTCTTACTCTGTCTGCCTCCCCCCCATATTCTTCATCTCAAAAATAAATATTAAAGAGGCAGTCTTTTCTCCATTGGATACTCTTTCCTGCTTTGTCAAAAATTAATTGACGTACATTTGTGGGCCCAGCTCTGGATTCTCTATTCTATTCCATTGGTCTATGTGTCTGTTTTTGTGCCAATACCATACTGTCTTGATGATGACAGCTTTGTAGTAGAGGTGAAAGTCTGGGATTGTGATGCCTCCCGTTTTGGTTTTCTTCTTCAATATAACTTTGGCTAAACGGGGTCTTTTGTGGTTCCATATGAATTTGAGGATAGTTTGTTCTAGTTTTGAGAAGAATATTGGTGCAATTTTGATGGGGATGGCATTGAATGTGTAGATTGCTTTGGGTAGTAATGACATTTTCACAATGTTTATT
>NC_043707.1:76427460-76444965 GCF_006229205.1 Suricata suricatta
AAAAAAATAAAACAAAACAAAAGCTAAAAAAAATAAAATAAATATTAAAAAGAATATGAGTATAGAGATTGCCTTGTACTTTTGTCACCCAGAGTTATTTAGCTACTTAGGCATTGCTACTAATACATATTAGGGGCTTCATTTCCCCTTTCCTTCCTTTATGTATTGATTGGCTTGACAAATATTTACTGAGCACCAGTGATATGTCAGGAGATAGACTAGGTGCTGGGATCAGTGGTAAACAGGATGAACCAGGTGATTGTTTTGATGATGTTTCTGTCTTGTAAGAAGACTCAGAAAAAAATAAAATACAGACAATCAAAATATCACATGAAGTTACATGCTCTTGTGTTGAAATGCTAGTATATAGCTATTTCAAGTTTCAGGGTAAACTTCTCTGAAGATATGATTTTGAAGCTAAACTGTGAATCTTGAAAGTATGCTATCCATTCCTTGTTTGTTTGTTTGTTTTTGTTTTGTTTTGTTTTGTTTTGTTTTAAAGACATTGCAGGAGAAGCCCTAAATAGGGAATGGGCTTGGCATATTCAGGAAACAGAGGACAGCCAATGTGTCAGGGGCAGAGAAGAAATAGAGTAGTATGTGATGAAACTGGCAAAGTATAGAGGTCATATCCGAAAGGGATTCTTGAATGTGGTGAGAAGGTTGTGTCTTATTCTAGATACAACAGGAAGTTATTGGAAGGTTTTAAATAGGCTGACATGACTTGATTCACATCTTAAGGTTCTCATGCTACTATGTGGCAATGGGTCAGAGAAGGCAAGAGTTGAAGCAGATAAGTTCAGTTCAAAGACAGCAGTTCAAATCAATGAAGTATAAGGAGAAGTAGAAGGATCTAGATATAGTTTAGACAGCAAAGTCAGTAGAGGTTGCTGATATAGAAAAAGAGGAACTTAAAGTATGTTTTCAAGTAGCCAGATGGAGGATTGATGTTTTTGAATGGGGAGAATTGGGGAAGAGTGCACAGTGGAATACACAGGAGACCTCTCTTGGACAGATTATGTCTAACACCTAGTAATTGGAGGCTCTAGCAATGGAAACATTAGACCTTGATTTTGAGGTTTGAGACTTCTGATTCACTGATTCTTTTTATAGGTTGTAGTTATTTGTTCAACAACTTCGTGGTTACTGTTGTAAGTATTTTCTAAATCATTTCTTTGTGGTGATCTTTATAAAGAGGCCAGACCTATATATCTACACATAATGATCTAACTTCCTTAGTCATCCTTAAGTTCACTCTGACCCTCAAGTACATATCAAACTGCTATACATGACTTGTGATTCCCAGAAGATTGGTTCTTTAATTATTTAATAAATACTCTCTGCCTGGCCTATTTATTCCCATTGTTTGCTTGTCCTTTATCTGGGAAGGCTTTTGGTTCCCTTAAGGCTTCAATCCTTGGTGATGGTTCCCTTCTCTGGAACCTAAACTCAACAGTAAGTTTTCTATCACTGTTTCTACATTTCTAAAAATGTAATACAATTACTCTTGGTCTCTTAGAATTCTTATGAAATTGAGATATTTAAATGAGCCATCCATACACAGATTATTGTATTCAATATCGTTACTGTCAAAACAGATTTTGCTGCTCATATTTTTCAAAATAGGGCAAATAAAACATGAATGATATTATCAAGAGCTTCGTTTAGAAGGATGTAATCACATATTTGTATTTACCTTGGTGGGAGATTATTTGGTTAGCTCGCCTTAGCAAGAGGGAATTTAATGAAAGAATATTTAGGTCTTTTAAAGAATTGACAGCAGCTTGGGAGACTGGTCTCAGGGAAAGGAAGAATTAAGGTGGCTCTGGTGGAGAGAAGACTTGGATAGGAAGCTCAGTAAGTATACTGAAGCAAACTGAGCCTCTCTCCCAACCACTGCTCTGTGCTGGAATGAGTACTTCAAGGATATTTGCTTGTCCTATTTCAGTGAGGTCAACTTCTAAAATTCTGGAAGAGAGTACTTCTTGGCTGAGTTCCTCTGGGGTGTCAGACAGAGTGTTAGGACTTCTTTGGTCACTTTCAACAGTATAGGCAAAGGGTAAGTAATTGCTACTAGGAGGGTGTTATTGAAGTGGGACAGATTAGGTTACTAAAAATAAAAGTACTATTAGTACTATTAGAGATAAGTACCATTTCCCCTAATAAATGATCAGTCCTTTGGAAATTTATATATATGTAATCATATACCTATGTAAATCTATATTTAAATATATATAGTATTTTTTATATATTAGGTGTATATTATATTTATAGATGTTATATATAAATCCTGGACTTTGAAGTTTGAAAGAGACAGGTTTGAGTTAGTTCTTACAGTTCTTACCAATAAACATTGTTGCATTATTGCAAGATTTTAGTGAAATCACACCAGTAAAATACTAATACAGTGTTTGGAAAGTGTTCCATAAACATAGATAATAACTATCAATGTTATCATTAATATGAATATAAGACAAGCTGTTTATCTCCTCAATCTAAGGAAAGTGAAATTTATGTAATTTTTTTTGGTCATATAACTGCTTAGCCCCAACATTAAAAAAAAAAAAAAAAAAAAGATCTCAGGAGCATTGTGATCTACTATCCTTCTAATACATATTAGTTCAAATACGTAGGATTCACTTTTTAATAAATTCATTTTTTTAAAGAGCCAATGATTTGAAATATAATTTGAAACATTGGCTCAAAGTGCAATAGTTCATTTCACTATAGTAACTCCTAGTGATTGCATTTTTATTTTAATACATTGTTGGTATTATACTGTTCTCACAATCTCCCAAGCTAATCAGTGTTCAGAAAGATGCACCCACCATTATTAATCAACAAAAGTTTCTGTCAATCTCAGCCCTGGAATGTTAAATTGTATTCTCTCCAGCAAGCCACAAAGCTCTTTTTGATATTAAAATATCTTTAATATCATCAAAGTCTATTGCCCAGTCCATTCCTTTAAGCTATTAATCTCATTATATAACCTCCCTGGCCAAGTCACTCACTTTAAAAGGACTTCCCTTTTACCATCATTGTAAAGACCAAAGGAAAAGAAGATTGCTCTTTCCAAGCCTCAAAAGGGAAGGAAGTGATCAATTCTTTATTACACTTTATTATGTCCTTTTGAAAATCTTATCATGTATTAGCAGTAATATTCATGACACTGGAGTACACTTACAATAGTCAGCTCTCATGGTTATCAAAAAGCTTCCCTTTAGCATTTAATCAACTCTAAAAGCCATTCATTGCTTCGGATATTCCCAGTGCAATGAACATTATCCATAAGCAATTTTTTTTTTCATAGAGAAGCAAGATGGCATAGAGGATGGACTATAGCTCTAGTAGGAACTTATCCGGTTTTTAAAAGGGCATTTTAATTTCCATAATACCTTCTCCAAGGAGCTGCTGACTCTACCAGGTATAGAAAAAACGAGAGCCTTGTCTTGCGTTCTGGCAAGGACTCCTTTCAGGAAACGAGCAGGGACCCTGGGTAGCTTCAAGAAAAGCAGCACGGGAAGGAGGGAAGATGGCACTGGAGTGAAAGCTTCTTCCTTGTGTGGTGGATATCAGGACATGAAAAGTTATGTCAAATTCAAACTACTACTTTCTGCGGTGATAGTACTCCTGTTCTTTCTTAGAAGAAGAAGGCTTCCTAGAAGCATTCTCATTAAATGTAGGTTAAGAGATGTGAATTTCTGAAAGACAGTGAAGCCCTTGAACTCCTTCCATTCTTCTTATATCAAAACAGATTATCTCTGATGGCTCTCATGAGCAGGTAAGCTATTACTATTATCTCATTTTTATTACTATATTATTGTTAGCCTGTCATAAGTAGCGGCTCAATCAGCCTGGAGCTAACAATGCTGAAGGAAAAGGATTCTCTGATCTAAGTCAACCAATATCCAGAGATTTTTTTTTTTTTTTTTTTTTTTTAGGTGATACCTAGGATGTGTTTGACGTTGATCAAATCTATCCTTAACTCTTTTACTTCCTATGTTCTTCTACATTTGTGACTACTCATCACCTACTTTCTCAATTGCTTTTAGTCCTTCCAAGATTTGTTTTATGGAATTCATCACCCTCAAATCCTCAAAAACAACAAAAATGAGAAAAATGTTCTCTCTCCATACTTCAAATACCGCTTTTATGCCTGAAAAAGAGGGGCTTCACTGATATATTGGCATTGGACACGGTCCAAGTGCCTGCCTTCACTGGAGGATAGGTACATTAAAAGTGGCTAAGGCTGACAGGGGGCCTGGTGGCTCAGTCCGTTAAGTGTCTGACTGGCTCAGGTCATGATCTCACAGTTTGTTGGTTTGAACTCCATATCGGGCTCTATACTGACAGATTGCTTCAGATTCTGTGTCTCCCTCTCTATTCTTCCCCTGCTTATGCTCTTCCTTTCAAAAATAAATAGACATTTAAAACATTTTAAAAAAATGGATAAGGCTGAGTTTCTCTAGCACCGTGGGATGTATGTTCAGAGTCAAAATTAACGTTTAGAGAATACTGACGCATGCATTATTTTTACATATCTGGTTAAATTTGGAAGGATGAAGTGTCTATATTTTCCCCTTTATTGTAGTTTTAAATTATAAAAGTTAACTGTTACATAGTCTCTAAATTTGCAGCAAAGTATTGTAAAATTAGTCATTTGTGTTAAAATTTGCAAATTCAAAGCTTTAATTTAAAATAAAAGATTAAAAATTTTAGGGGCACCTGAGTGGCTTAGTCATTTGACTGTCCAACTTCAGCTTAGGTCATGATCTCATAATTCATGAGTTCAGGCCCCACGCCTGTCTCTGTGACAGCTCAGAGCATAGAGCCTGCTTTGGATTCTGTATCTCCCTCTCTCTGTCCCCCCACCCCACTTGCTCAGGTGCATGCACTGTGTCTCTCAAAAATAAACATTTAAAAAAGAATTTAAACTTTTCTTCTCCTGTCTTACCACTCTGTTCTTCTGGGATAGGGACTGACAAGCAAAAATAAGGAGCTGTGTTCTCTAAAGAAGGTAGACATGCAAGCATTTAACTTCATTTAAACTTCTGTATGATTGGATGCTTGGATTTCCCAACAGTAACGTTGCACCTAAAATTGATCACCTTCACAGTCACCAACGAATGTCCCTAAAACTTTTAGCAACTAATGGATTGTTTAAAGGGCCTTAATAGCTCATTTGTCTAGTCAAAACCCCATCAACTCAACCTTTGAAAACCATACTTGTCTGTCATTAGAAAATTGAGTCCATTGTCCTTTAATTTTGAAATGACATGTATTTCAAATCAATTAAGGCAGAAAGACCAATTATCTGGTGAATCTGTGACAACAAGAGTGTTTTTGAACAGCTGATGAAAAAGATAGCTACAGTACAGCAGGCTGTGTACTGACGAATCAGGTAGCAGGACCAAAAAAAAAAAAAAGATGTATGTAATCTTCATATAAGTATGTTAGTTCCCAAAGGGCTATTAAATAAGATGTGTGTCTTCTTCCAATGGCTCCCAGTGGTTTTTAATAATGAAAGCTTATATTTAAAGGCTTCTATCTTTTCTATACCTCTTTGAGGTGTTTGGAAATATTCATGGCTTAAAAGTTCTCTCTTGTATCTTACTATTAAATGCTTTTATCTCTTTTTTTTCTCATCTTCTAATAGCCATAGTTATAATCTACAATTTGTTCTGTAATTGAAACATAACAAATTCCATTTATAAAAATTGTTCTTAGAGAAACAATAAGGTGTTTTCTCCTCATGTTTCTATATTATGTATAATGATAACATCTGATCCAAATTATGGTCAGATAAATGCACACAGCTATGCAAATTTGCAGCATGCAATTTTTCACAAGGCTAGAGTCATGGAATGTTAATGCATTTTTAATTGTCCTGGCTTTGCTGAAAACGTAGCCAAAATTAGCAAGTTACAAATAATAGCTTTGCTGTAACTCACAAAAACAAGTTACATAAATAAAAAATATGTGGTGGGCAAGCATATCTGGACATGTACAAAATATTCCAGTAATGTGGTCTTGGTTTTTACTCTGTAATAAACATTTCTTTATTTTTATTCATATTGACTTCGTTGAATATATTCAATGGGGGCAAAATAAAAATCACAAACTTTTTACTTGGATATTAATTGCCTTGCACCGTCATAGAGAAAAGTGAAGAATGTTCTAGATTTGATTCAATACAGTCAGGTTATTGAACTTTTATTTTAATTGGGCTGTTATTTAGAGGGGACTAATTTAAATGGCAGTCTCTAAGGGAAGGCCTCCCTGAATACAAGGGTTTTCCCCCATTTTAAAAAATTAATTTTATTTTTCTTAAAGTTAAAGTATGACTTATGTATGGCAGAGGTAGACTTTTTATTCTTCATTTGTGCAAGTTTTGGCAAAAGGCACACGTTAAGATGGCAGATCTAGAGCGCTTTCATTAGATCACAAGTCACTTTGTAATTAACCACTGCTCTTACTCTGAGCCCCAAGGAACACTAATTTGGGATCCGTCAGTTTCAATCTTCTAGCCTGCATTAAAACTGGAATTACTGGGGCACCTGAGTGGCTTACTTGGTAAAATGTCCGATTTCAGCTCAGGTCATGATCTTGGGACTCATGAGTTGGAGCCTTGCTTCAGGCTCTGTGCTGACGGCTCAGAGCCTGTGTCTCCCTCTCTCTCCCTCCCTCTCTGTCTCTCTGTTTACCCCTCCCCCGCTCATACTCTGTCTCTCTCAAAACTAAAAATAAACATTTAAAAATAATTAGAAACATAAATGGAATTATAATGCTATTATACAGCATTGAGAGTCTGATTTCTTTCATAATGCATCATGCATTTTAGCATCATCTCTGTTGTTTGTAGCAGCTGTTCATTCCTCTTTATTGCTGAGTAGCATTCCATTTTATGGATGTTTGTTCAACCATTCCTCAAGAGAGGGACTGTTAGGTTGTTTGCCAGTAGGTGCAGTTAAGCATAAAGCTGCCTTAAATATTCAAATAGAGGTCTTTGTGGGAACATAGGTTTGATTTTTTTTCCTAGGGTATATGCCTAGGGGGAAGGTTGTTGGGTCATATGGTAAGGGTATGTTTAATTTTATAAGAGCTGCCAAGCTGTTTCCAAAGTAGCTGTGCCGTCTGCCATTTGGCACTAGTGATATGTGTGAAAGTTTCGGTTGCTCGGCCTCTTTCCCAGTTCTTGGTATTGTCGGATAGGTCTGTTGTGGTATCTGGCTGTAGTTTTAATTTCCAATTCCCTAATGGCTAATGATGTTGGACATCTTTTCATGCGATGATTTGTCATTCTTTTGTGGAGTGTGTTTAAATCTTTTTTCTTTTTTCCTTCCTCCTTTTTCTGTTTTGTTTTTCTCTTATTGAGTTTTAGACTTTATATATATATGTGAGTGTGTGTGTGTGTGTGTGTGTGTATTCTAGATATACATCTTTATGTTAAGTACTTTGAATATGTTTTTCCCTAGTGTGTCACTTTTCTTTTACTTTTCTTAGCAGTGTCTTTCAAAGAACAAATATGCCCTTAATATTGATGAAGTCCAAATTACTACTTTTTTTTTCTTTTATGATTCATCCTTCAGTATTTCACCTAACCCATGCTCACAATGATTTTTCTCTTGTGTTTTTTTCCAGATGTTTTTTATTTTAGGTATTGCATTTATGTCTGTGATGGATTCTGAATTAATTTTTGGGGGGGTGGTAAGTTAATAACAATTCATTCTTTTACCTGTGGACATAGACTTGTTCTGTCATTATTTATTGAAAAGACTGTTCCTTATCCATTGAATTGCCATTGTACCTTTGTGAAACATCAACTGACCATTTGTGTGTGGGTTTATTTTTAGATTCTTAGTTCTGTTCCATGATTTGTATGTCCATGGTCTTGGTTTCTACAGCCTATGTAATAAAGCCTGAATTTAGGCAGTGTGGGTCCTTCAACTTTGCTCTTCCTTTTTTGGTTATTCTAGATCCTTTGCATGTTCATATACATTTTAGAATCAGCTTATTAATTCCTACACACAAAAACCTGTTTGAATTTGGATAAGAATTTTATTGAGTCTATAAAACAGTTTACAAAGAATTGTCAACAATAATGAGTCTTCCAATCAATGAGAATAGTAAATTTTTCCATTAGTTTAGGTCTTTTTTATTTCTTGACTGTATATTTTATACTTTCCAGTAGATAGATTTTATGTATATTTTACTAGGTTTATTTCTTATATTTTGTTTCTATTATAAATAGCACTTTAAATTTTTGAATTCATAATCTTCTTTTATATTGAAATATAATTTAGTTTCATATATCGACCTTGTATGCTATTACCTTGCTAAACTTACTATTGTACACATTCCTACTGTTGTTTCTGTAGATTCCTTAGAATTTTCTTCATAGACAGTCTTGCTTTCCAATCTGTATACATCTTCTTATTGTTGCTTTCTTGAACTTAATGCAGCTTCTGATAAAATGTTGAATAAGAATGGTAAAATGATACTCCTTGCTTTATTTCTGGTCTTCTGTCATTCAGCAGTAAGTATGAGGCCAGCTGTAGGTATTTTGTAGATCATTTTCCTTGACTTGAAATGTTTCCTTCCTTTACTAGTTTACTGCTAAGACTTTTTATCATGAATGGATGCTGAGATTTATGAAATGCTTCTCTTTTTTCTTGCATATATTGAATTGAATGTATAATTTGTTCTTTCATCTGCTAATATGGTGAATTATACTGATTGCTTTACTATATTTCATGAATCTTGCATTCCTGGAGTTAACTCTATTTTGTCATGATGTATTACCCTTTTTATGTATTGTTGAATTCATTTTGCTAGTATTTTGTTGAGAAAAACCTTCCTATGTTTATGAGAGATATAGGAATTTAGGGGTTTTTTTTTGTTTGTTTCTTTTTAATGTATTTAATCCTTAATGTGCTTGTTTTTTGTATCAAGAGTGCTGACCCATGCAATGACTTAAGAAGTATTAAGTTTTCTTTAATAGTCCAAAAGAATTGGTATGAAATTGAATTGTTTCATCCTGAAATGTTTAATGGAATTCACCTGCAAAGTTATCTGCACCTGGGTTTTTATTTTTTGTAATGTTTTTAATTGTAAATACAATTTCTTTAATACATACAGAAACATTCAGGTTATATATTTCTTCTAAAGCAAGCTTTACCAGTTTCTGTCTTTCAAGGAATTTGTTTATTTCATCTATTATCAACTTTGTGAGTATACAGTTACTGTGGAATTTCACTGCTATCTTTTTTATGTTTGTAGGGTCTGTACTAGAGTGATATTTGCTCTTTCATTTCTAAAATTGGTAGCCTCTTTCTTTACTCCCTTTCCTTTCTCTATTTCATTTTTCTCTCTCATTTCTCCTCTCTCTCTCTCTCACTCACCCAAACACAGATTCACAGTTATCTTTTTGGTCAGTCTGGGTAGGAGCTTATCAACCATGTTAATCTGCAAAAGGTAGTTTTTCATTTTGTAAATTTTACTGATTATTTTTCTGTTTATCTTTTACTAATTTTTGGTTGTTTTTTCTTTCTGTTTTCTTTGGGTTTAACTTGCTCTCTTTTTTCTAGTTCTATAAACTTAGATAATTTACTTCCAATCTACCTTTTTTTTAATATAAGCATATAATCCTATAAATTTCCTCTTAATACTGCTTTAGCAGCAGCCCCCAATTTTTCATGTTTTAGCTATTCAATGAAACATATTCTCTGATTTCACTTTTATTTTTTCTCCAACCATGGGTTGTTTAGAAATATATTGTTTAATTTCCAAGGATGTGGAGACTATGCAGATACCTTTTTCACACTGATACCTAGTTTATTTTGTCAGAAGCTAAGAACACGTAGGGAATAATTCTTTTATTAAAGTTTGTTATAGGTTCCAAATATGCCCTAATTGGAAAAATTACATGCATGATTGAAAAAAATGTTTTGTAGTTTGGTGGAATGTTTCATAAATCACAATTAATGTGATTATAATTATATTATTTTCAGGCCCATTTCACCTACAATGATTTCCACCCACTGTTTTATCATTTACTGAAATAGGTATGAAAGATTCTCCAACTGTAATTGTGGATTTGCCTGTTTCTCCTTTTAGCTCTACCGATGTTCCTTCATCTGATTGGAGATTCTGTTGTTAGGTACATAGTCCTTTAAGATTGTTATCAACTCCTTGTGAACCGACTCCTTTGTCATTATTTAGTTTCCCTATGTATCATTTGTAATATTCTTTATCTGAAGTCTACATTTTCTTCTTTTTTTTTTTTAATATTTATTGAAAGAGAGAAAGAGAGGGAGAGAGAAGAATGTGAATGAGAATGAGCATGGGGGCACAGATCAGAGTGAACGAGAATCCCGAGTAGGCTCCACACTTAGCAAGGAGCCCAAAGCAGAGCTGGGTCTCACAACCCTGAGATTATGACTTGAGCTGAAATCAAGGGTTAGATGGTTAACTGAGTGTGCCACCCAAGTACTCCTGAAGTCTACATTATAGCACTTCATCTTAATTTTGGAAATAATATTTTTTTCCTCTCCTTTCTTTAACCTATCAATTTTTTTTCTCTTGCATATTTTGCATTGTTTTGTTTTTTAGGACAGCTTATAGTGGGCCTTGCTTTGTTACTCACATGGATCTGTCTTTTAAAATAAATGCATGTTTAGACTACTTACATTTATTGATGCTGATATTGAAGTCTGTATCTTATTTGTAATTATTCCATATATTTTTGCTTCTTTTTAAATCTTCTCTTGCCATTAAGTGAATATTTTTGGATTATGTATTTTTTATAAATCCATTTTATTTCCATTCTTGATTCATTATGTATACCCAATGTTAAAAAAGTATTGATTATTGTCCCAGACTTGACCATATGTGTCTTTTTCTTTTCTTAAGGTTTTTTTTCCCCCTTAGTAATCTCTACACCCAATGTGGGCTCAAACTCACGACCTTGAGATCAGGAGGAACATGTTCTTCTGACAGAGCCAACCAGGCACCCCCACCATACGCCTCTTTAATCACAATTTACCTTCAGATAATATTGAACCACTTCCTATACATTGAATGTATCATACAGCAGCTTCTCTCTGCCATCCATTGTGCTATGTTGTCGAACATTTTATTCTTATGTATGCTATAAACATGTAATACATTACAACTATTTTTTGAAGTAGTCAATTATCTGTTAGAGCAATTACATGAAAATATTTTTTATATTTATATTTTTCATACTCTTAAACTTGTGTAGATACATGTTTTTGCCTGTTGTTTTTTATAGATGAAAAACTTTCTTTAAAATTTCTTGTATTTAGATTTTAAGTATTCTTTGCTTTTCTGTGTCTGAAAAAAGGCTCTATTTTTCCTTTATTATTGAAAGCCTCTTCACTGAGTATAGAATTATGGGTTAAGTTTTTTTTTAAGCATTATCTAGATGTCATTTTATTGTATTTTCAGTGACAAGAATTCTGATGCAAATTTTACCTTTGTTTCCTCTGTATAATTTGTTATGTTTTCTGGTTGACTTCAAGATTTGCTCTTTATCTTAGAATTTTAACTGTTTGGATAATATATGTGATTTTTAAAAATCATCCTGCTTGTTCTCTGAGCTTGAGACAATGTTTTTATTTTAAACTTCTACATTATCATCTTTGAATATTTTTTCTGCCCCTTTCTTTCACTCTCCTTTTTATATGGATTTATTTGCATGTATGTTGGATTAATATTTTCCCACAGTCCTTAGCTACTGCCTATTCTGTTTTTTTATTACTTATTATTATTGTTATCATTATTATTATTTGTTGGCTTTCAGTTTAGGAAATTTCACTTGATAAATCTTTAGTTCAGTGATTCTTCCCTTACCTGTATCATCTACAATGAGACCAATGGAAACATTCTTCACCTCTGTTACTGTGAATTTTACATCTAGGATATTTATTCATATATATATATATACAGAATGCCATCTGATCATGCATACTGTCCACTGTTTCCACTGTAACCATCAACTTATTAACTATATTTAAAATTCCATGTTTGATAGTTCTAACATCTTTGTCATGTCCAAATCTGGTTTTATTGATTGCTTTATCTCTTAGCTATTTATTATTTGTCTTGCTTCCTTTTGTGTCTTATAATTTGGGGATGAAATCCAGTATCTTATGTAGCATTGTAAAAATTTAGGTAAATAATAGTAATGCTTACAAAAGCACACATACTCTTTTTTTCTAAATTGTTCATGTCAGGCTGAATCAGTCTAGTCAGGAGTTGGGTTAGGTTTGATTTGTAGTTGCTATGGCTTCCCTCAGTGCACCGCAGGCTACAAATGCCTCTTAGTTATCTTGTGTTTAGGCTTGAGACTGATCTTCAGGAGAGTTTTTCCATTATTATTGTTTTTTTTCCCCACGCTCTTATCTTTTTTTTTTTAATGTTTTATTTATTATTGAGAGAGAGAGAGAAACAGAGCATGAGCGGAGGAGGGGCAGAGAGAGAGGGAGACAGAATTCAAAGCAGGCTCCAGGCTCTGAGCCGTCAACAAAGAGCCCAACGCAGGGCTCGAACCCACAAACTGTGAGCTCATGACCTGAGCCAAAGCAGGACGCCCAACTGACTGAGCCACCTAGGCGCCCTGTCCCCCCTTATCTTTAGATCTGAACATTGCACCTGTCTTCAAGGAATATTTCTTCTTCTTGATAACTTCAAGCAAGACTAGACTGCCATACTTCTTACATAACACTTACTAGGCTGGTGGAGGTGAGTAGTTGAGGGAATCTCTACCATTCTGGTCCAACCTCAATCTTAAAGAAGTATGATGTGCCTGTTTTTCAAGAAGGAAGACTTCTCAGTGATCCTACCCCGCCTTCCAACCGTAAGGAGATTCATGGTCTGGGTTCATGACATACTTCTGTCCCTACTCCAGGAGAAGGCGTCTTATTATATTTTTTAATTTTATTTTTTATTCCCCTTCCCCTAGCTATACTGGGTTTTTGTATTTATCCTAAGGGTGATGGTGTTTGCTATGGTTCCTTTAGAAGCTTTAGGCTTTTATTCAATGGGAGATATAAGAGATAAGTGAGAAGGATCCCAGTGGGAATTTGCAGTAGCTACTTTTCCCCTCCTCCAGGTTTGCACTGGAAATGAGGTTTTCTCTCTACTCTTGTCCACTAACCAGTGTTTTCTGGTGAGCATGTAGTGAAGTCTGTGGAGAAGCACCTTCAAATGCATGTGAATTCCTCTTGTATCTGTTGAAAACCCAAGTTTCTACACTTTCTTTTGAACTGTCACACTCAGCCTTTAGCCATTTACTTAAACTTTCAGCTGAATTCTTATTCCTGGCATGTATGGCATTCTATATCTGCATTAGGTAAGTCAGTGTCCCAACCAGTTTCTCCTTGGGGATTCTTGTCTTTCAAATTTTGGGTTGATTATCATGTAGCCTCACGTATCTGGTGAATTCAATAAAAGATATAATCTTTAAAATTAGCTAGCATATTTTGGTTAATGTTGTAGAAGCAATGATGCCCTTTTCATCTTTCTAAAATCAAGCCAAAGCCAGTAGTGACAATTGAATAGATTTTGTAATTATGTATAAATCTAAGTTAGAAATGTGAGTGAAGCCACATAAATATGTCAAGACAATTGAAAGACTTGAGTGAATTTATTTAGTTATTTTATTTGGGGTTATTATGTGTATGTGATGTATTTCTGTGTCTTCATGTGAATGAGTACATGAGTACGTGTAAAATGTAGGAAGTATTTGGACTTATGAAATAAGAAAATAGTGATATCTTTTTATTATAAAAGAGAGGCAACCAAATTACCTTCCGTCTGACCTGCAAAGCTACAGTTTACATACAAGGACGATAATTTCCTTAAGATACAGAAATGGGATTTCAGCATATTAAGCAGTAAACACTTGTAGTTGATGGGAACATGAGCTTCTGGGAAATTTTAAATGAAAATTACTACGGAAATCCTAACCTTGATATTCATAATGCACCATATACTGAATATGTTTAGATGGTTTCTGTGTTAGGAGTATTGTGTGTTTTTCCCCATAATTTTTTCAAAAGAAGGTCCACTTGGTTGTTCTGAGAAACTCAGTATAAAATTTTCATTAGAAAAGATGCATAACTTTTTCCAAGATGGGTCTTTGCTTTAAATACTTAACAGTACTTTAAAGACTGCAAAACTGGAAAAATTAATGCATTTCTATCAAAATAATGAAAGATTATATGTTCTGATTATGTTGAAAAGACTGATGACAGGAGTGATTTGAGGCACACATATTGGACCTGCTTTCTTCACATGGGTGGTTCTAATAAAAAATATTTAAATCTGAACCTTCTGGTTTTTATTCCAGAAATGGAAATATCAGAATTAAATAGCTTGTACTCCCTCCTTCTGTTATATAATACAAGATGTATATAATGGGACACAGCTTGGATTGGAATTTTGTCTATTAATAAAAACACATCATTATTCAAAGAGAAAATACATACAATGGCATGAAAGAGAACTATGTTATACAATGAATATATGGACACTGTGATAAAAAAAAGAATAAAACCTTTTTCTCTCCACTCTTTTAAAAAACTTTACTGAAGTGCAATCAACATTTAGAAAGCATCATCTATCATGAGTGTATAGCTTGATGAATCTTCACTGCTAAATAGCCTAGTCTAAACAGCTCTGAGATAAAATCCAAAAACAAAGTAAACAAACATATACCCCAGATCATTACCAATGGTACAGATACTTCTTTCTCTTGCTTCCAGGCTTTGTCTCTGTGAGAGTAACTATTGTTACTCTGTGTTCTACATAAATTAGCTTTGTATGCTTTTGTGCTTGATAGAAGTGGAACCTTGGTGTATACATTCCTTCTGACTTCTTTTGCTCAAGGTTATATATTAGATATATCCACAGTCTTGTGTGTAGTTGAAAATCATTCTCCTTGTAGTTTGGTATTTCATTTTGGGTCTATAGCATACTTTACTCAACATTAGGAATTTGGGTAATCGCCAGTTTGGGGAGGTTATGATAATGCTGTGATGAATATTATAATACATACATTTGGCATACATGCACAATCTAATAGGTATAAACCTAGGAGTGTAATTACTGAGTCATCAGGCACACATGTTTTAGCTTCAGTAGATTTTGCCAGGCAGACTTAGGATGTGGTTTTATCGGTTGGTACTCCCACAGGCAGCTTATGAGAGTTCCAGGTACTCCGTATCCATACTAACTTGACATTTTCTATCATTTTCCCCTTATTCTGCTGTATGTTTTATGGTATCATGTTCTGATTTCAATGTACAGTTTCCTGATACATGGTGAAGATAAATATCATTACATATATTTATTGGTAATTTGGATATCCTTATTAAATGTCCTGTTGAATGTCCATCGATTGGATAAGCTGTAATTTTTGTTACTAATTTATGAGATAACTTTATATACCCCAGAAACTAGTCCTTTGTCAGTTATGTATGGTAAATATCTTCTCTCATACTGTGAATTTCTGTCCATACTAGAAGGGGTGACTTCTTATAAACAGAAGTTCTTAAGATCATCTAATTAATTTTTTTCCTATTATGATTAGCACTTTTGTGTCCCTTATTTTAGAAAATTTGCCTACCTCCTAATTGTTTTTTTCTATTTATTTCCCTAAAGATTTTATTGGTTTACCTTTTACATTTAGATGCTATTGATTTATAGCTGATTTTGTTTACGTATGGAGTAGATACTTTTTTCATATAAAGGAACTAGCACCATTTATTGAAATGATCCTTCATATCTTCAACCACTGGTGTTACTTCTGTCATTGCTAGTTGAATATTTATGTGTGGGTCTTTTTTTTTTATTTTGTTTTCATTTCTGAGTCTCCATTCTCTTCAAATGGTAGACTTGTCTATTGCATCAAGATCGCATTGTCCACATTACTACAACTTGGTCTTAGCTATTGATAAGTGGAGTATGTTTGTTAGTTATGTCTGACTTCTTCAAGATTGCCTGGTCTTATGCTTAGCAATTTTTATTTCCATCTGGTTTTCCATCCTGGACCACATAAGGTAGAGGCTGTCAACTCTCAGAAATATGGCATTACCTCCCAGGAACTAGTTGGATAGAAGGGACCTGCTGCTTTGAGAGAACAGCTGAACTGGGCTGGCCCTTGCTTCCCTGGTAGCCAGAGCAAGAATCCGGCCTGATGGGCCCCCCCTTCTTAAAGCCGTGACAGCTCTGAGGGAGGGGAGGTGCTCCAGCTGGTCCCTTTCTGCCCCTTCCTTGGAAGGAGGGGTGAGGCTGCCACTGTCCTGCTCTGGCACCTGCCCCCACCTCCTCACTTAGACAATTCCCTTGACTGAGCTCTTGGGGCTCATTCCTGGGAAAAACTGAGGAAGGCTGAGTGAGCACTGAGCAAGCCCAACTGGAGGCCCGCTGCTGAGACCTGCTACAACGTTTGTTTTTGTAAAAATGAAGCTTAATTGTTTACAAAAAAAATTGTGATATCTATTGAGCAGAGTAGATACTTCTATAAATTTGAATTCCCAGCCCATAGAAGTGGATACCTATTCACTTATATCTTCTTTAATTTCTTTTATGCTCTTTAGAGTTTTAGTGTAGAGCTGTTTTGTTTCCATCTTTTGTTAGGTTAAGTTAAGCACTGGATACATTTTTGTTGTTAAGGTTATTAACATTTTTATATTTCGGTTTTGCCTCTGTTGAAAATATATAGAAATACAGTTTATTTGTGTGCTGACTCTACACAGCCTTCTTGCTAAAATCATTTACTCTAAAAATTTGTAGATTTTTTTAATGAATTTTCAATATTGACAATTGTCTTCAGATGATGCCAGTTTCATTTCTTTTATCTAAAAATTAATGCCATTTCTTTGACCATTTTTCTCCTTGCCTAATTGTTCTGGTTGGTTACAGATGAATACAATGTTGAGTAGAAGCAAGGATACTTGCATCTTTGTCTCATACCCAGTTCTAGGGAGTTTACAGCAATTGAGTGTGATGATTGCAGTTATATTTTCTGTAACTCCCTTTCTTTTGCTACATACTTTTATTCAATCGGAATACATTTAAATGTTGAGTGCATCCATTAGTTTAAAGGTGAAAAGAGGGAAGAAATAGTAGCTCAGGAGAACATGAACAAAGGGAGGATAAGGGTTTATTTCACTGGTTCTTACCCTGCCTGTCTAGAGAATAGGAATGTTGAAAGAAAACCGGAAAGCAGAAAAAGGATTCAAAGAGGAGCAGAATTCTGAGTAGTCATTGACATCCTCTCAAACTGCAGCATTGAGTGTGAAAGTCGATAACAAAGAAGACTTGATTCTGTGACTTCCCATATATAAAACACTTCACTTTTGAAACCGCATCTATAATTGTTATTAAAAATTACAATCAAGAAGTTCAATGTGTTATAAAAAGATGCCATACTTTAAATGGTCTGTGTCTGTTATGATGCGAGATCATTCTCTAAAT
>NC_043707.1:76445065-76447123 GCF_006229205.1 Suricata suricatta
CACTGGAATTTGCTGTTTAATGCAATTTGTGTAGACTGAGTTTTAAGAGACTTGCTGTACCTTACTCTGTCATTTATAAATGGTTCCACTGGGGCACCTGGGTGGTCAGCAAGTTAAGCGTCCAACTTCGGCTCAGGTCATGATCTCACAGCTCCTGAGTGCAAGCCCCGTGTCAGGATCTGTGCTGACAGCTCAGAGTCTGGAGCCTGCTTCAGATTCTGTGTCTCCCTCTCTCTCTGCACCATCCACCTTGCTCATGCTCTGTATCTCTCTCTCTCTCTCTCTCTCTCTCCTGCTTTAAAAATAAATATCTTAAAAAATAAAATGGTTCACACTAGTATATCTGGTCAAAAACCAGATGATGAAAATGATCTGTTTACTCAAAGTTTGGATATGCCTTCAAGGACAACTGTAAAGACAGCTGCCACTCCCCATTTCTGTCCCTTTTTTTGTTTTTCCCTCTCTCTCTAAAAGCTCATGCAAAGTCAAACAAGAGTTACTGCTGCAGATTGAATCACAGCAACTTTAAATAAAATAAGAGGTTTAAGAAGATTTTGAATTGAGAGAACTTTCTTTGCCCTATTAGGTGCTTCCTTTAAAGCAGATGAAGATTGCCAGACAGAGGATACATACAGATCCATGAGGTGGGAGAAAAGGATCTGTGTCTAGGGCTGACGTCTACTGATAATCACCCTGATACTTCCTGAATTCTGGAGCTCTAAGTCTTATGAAGTAGTCATCCATTCCTTTAATACTTACTGAGTGCTTACTAGATGCCAGATGCTTTATCAGTGAATGAATCAGACATCTCAGTCCTCACTGAGTTCAAAGATTAAGAGGAAGATGTATGATAAAAAGAGGCATCATAAGGAAATACAAACATATTAAAGAATGATAACTTACATAGTGTGATGGAAGATGGCAATGGAATAAAAAGAAAAAGAACAGAGTAAGGTTACCTGAAAGTGTTAGGAGGGAAGGGTGTGAGGAAGGATAAGAGTATTAAATAAGTGGTTAGATCCAGAACTTGAGTGAAGTAAGGGAGTGGGCCAAAACAGTGTCTGTAGAAAGAGTATTCCAGGAAGTGGGAGAAACTAAAGTAAATCCTAAGGCAGAAGCATACTTGGTATATTCTAGGGCTTTTCGGCTATTATAAGGAATCATCACTCTACTCTCGGTGTAAGGTAGATCTATTGAGGGGAGGTTTTTTTGTTTTTGTTGTTGTTGTTGTTGGTTTGTTTTTTCTGTGTTTGTTTCTTGAATACAACATTCTGGGTATTCGTTTCACAAGACTTTAGAAAAGTAAAGATAAAGTCAAGGAAAATCCTGCAGAAGCCCAGTTAAGAAATGATAAGAGATGATAGCCCAGAACAAATGGTTTTGATAATTGCTGAAGAAAGAGAGTCTGGATACATTTTGAAAGGAGACCTGCAAGTATTTGTGTCATGGATGCGACACAAAGAAGGGTGTCAAGGATGACTTTGTTCCCCTCCTCCCCCCAAACAACTGGAAAGTTGTCATTAACTGAAATGAGGATGGCTCTTAGTGGAGCAGCTTTTGAGAAGATTGTCATGAAGGTAGTTGAATACGTAAGCTTGGAATTTAGAAGGGGTCTGAATTGGTGGTATTATTTTGGAAGTAATTATCATAAATATTTAAAACCATTGAGGTAAATACAATCACTAAGGAAGGGAGCATAGATGGAAGAGAAGAGAACAAAATACTGAACTTGGGTCACCTCTATATTAAGAGGTTGGGGAGAAAATGAGAAAGCAGTAAAGGATGTTGAGAAAGAGTGACCTTAGAGGAAGTTAGAAACTAACAAGGTGCAGGATCCTGATATCAAAGTTAAAGTAAATTGTTTAAGAAGTGAGTAACTGGGGTACCTGGGTGGCTCAATTGGTTAAGCAACTGACTCTTGGTTTCAGCTCAAGTCATGTCAGGCTCATGGGATCAATTCCCACATTGGTCTCTGCCCTGACAGTGCCAAGCTGCTTGGATTCATTCATTCATTCTCTCTCTCTCTCTCTCTCTCTCTCTCTCTCTCTCTCTCTCTCT
>NC_043707.1:76447223-76454663 GCF_006229205.1 Suricata suricatta
GAATTTAGGCCCGGCCAGCCTAAATTCGGGCTTATAGACTTCAACAACACACTGGATCCGTGAGGCGCGAGCCCCGAACATGTTGGGGTAGGGCCTTTTATGAGTTTGGGAAGGGAGAGTTACAGGAAATTGTGACACAGGTACAGGGGTCCAATCAATATAGCATCACATCATTGACAGTAACTTTAACCAATTACAGAGTGGACCCAGAACCCCCAGGTAGGGCGTGACTAGGACCCTCAGGTAGGGGCGTGACTAGTCTTAACCTCCATCTTTAGGCCCGCCCTCAGAAATGTTAATGGTGTTAGTTGGCCTTCAAGGTCAGAGGGGAAACCTGAATAAGACCTGCATCCTTACAGCAGCAGTACAATAAAACAGGAAACATTGATGGTAGGGAGGAAATGGTAGAGAAGAGCTGGAGAGAAATGCTTGAGCAGGTGAATGGTATTAAATGTGGGGAAAGACTGGTCTATCTGGAAAAATGGAAATTGATCTGTGGATAACAGAAAGGGGGTACACATGCTGCAAAAGGTGTTGGCCATCCATGAGCATTCTGTTCTGATTGCTTTGGTTTTCTTGGTAAGATCAAAGGTCATCAGCTGCAAAGAGGAAAAGGGAGAGAATGTGTGTGAAGTATGAGGAGAGAAGTTTGTAAAAATAACCCTCAAGAACAGTGAGAAAATATAGAGACTGTGTTCTTATACAATGTGCTTGGTCTCAGGCTGTTGGGGCCCAGTAGGCAAAAATTACCCTCAAACAATATTTGGTCTCCTGGGCCGCACATGTGGCTTCTATTCATCAGGTCTGTGATTTTCTCATTGCTTTGTAAAGAGACATATACTTTTAGGCTTTGAATCAACTTGGTTCAATCAGTGGAGCCAGCCCTCTCCTTACTTTGCTTTCTAGCTCTTTGTCTGCTGTTGAGAGTAAATGGCAAGCCTCTGTAAAAAGATTTGCCTATTAAAAGATGAGCATCTTGCCCATGCATAACTAATGAGGGGTCTTAAGAAATGTAAATATCCTCATAGAAATCTGCAGGCTCATCTGCTTGGAGCCAGACTATTATTAGGGAATCCCTCTCCTGCAATGACTTGATAATTCCTGATATTTACACCTGTCCTGTTAAACATGATCCTTTCCTGAGCATGTCTTCACTTCAAAGACCTTGAACTATGTAAAGAAATGATGTAATCACCTGTCGTATAGAAGACCCTGGCCATCTAAGTAAAGTGTGGCTTTTCCACCATGCCCATTGTCTGTCTTGTCTGTTGTTGTCTGTCTTCTTTCTTATAGATATTGCGCCGACACCAACCCCCTACTCGGGACCTTTCGACTGGGGTACATGGGCTGGACCCCCGCATCAGGCAATGAGAGTCACTGGCAGATCCATGGAAGGATAGAGAGGTCAGAAATTTTAGTCCCCCAGCTTCTCGCTGCCAGGCTGAAGGTTGACAGAGATCATGTTCCCATTGGGAAGCCTTTCCCATAGATACAGAATTCAGTAATTGCTTCCTTACCTTACCGCTGCCAGACTAAAGGTGGTGGTAACTTACTAGCTCTGGAGTGCCTCATAATTCCCTGTTGATTTACTTAAAGAAAAAAAAAAAGTCCCTACATTAGATTTTTCCTAATTACCCCAGTAGGGGGTGCCATCTGCTTTCTGACTAAAAAAAATAATTGGTCCCAGGAGTAGCCCCAGGATGGAAGCCTTAAAATTAAGATTCTGAGATTGGGTTGTTTACATATTTTAGAAGCACATGCATATTCTTCTTATAGAGTGGGGATGATAATGGGGAGGTATTGGCATCTCAATGACAAAAAATGACCAAGAGCAAAGAAGCACCAAGGAAAGAAGTACCAATGGACAGTGATATTTGATGATCAAGTGTCTGTACCACTTTGCTATGGTGAAAATAGGTGTTTCAGAGATTATAACACAGAGTGACTTCTCTAATGTCCCAGAGAACCGGCTAAGAGAAAATGAAAAGTTGACGGCTTTAGATACTAATTACATTGTTCAGATGGATTTTTTTTTTTAAATCTGAGAAATTTGAAATCTCAAACATCCCTACAATGGTCTTGTTAATGGAAGCAGTTCCTTTCTACATAAGCTGGAGCAGTAGGCTCTCCATGGAATGCTGGTTATGTCAGGTCGAATTCTCAGTCCTCTCATGGCCTGTAGGTACAGGAGGAACCAGGTGTCAACCTAATTTAAATGGAGAAGTACAAGTATTAGTCTGAAGGAAGGTAGTCTGTTCATTGAAAGAGTTATAGGATGTTGCCAATTTATATCATGAAGAGTGTGAAGAGCATGAGTGAGATACATCCTAGGTTGTGAGGCCAAGTAGCATGAAATAAAAGACTAGACCGGGTTGAATGTATTGAAATGAATATACTTAGCATTCATGATTTGTGTTGGTTTAAGCAATAGAAGTAAGCATTACTAGTATGCTAGGATGATGAATTAAAGGCAGGCCTAGGATCAGTGAACTTGAAATGCTGGAGTATGTAGGGCACACTCAACAGTTTTCTTCCGGTGCCCAAAGGGTCGACGAGTGCATGTGTAATCCTTGTAACCAGTTCCTAGCTTCAACCCTAGGGGAGCCTTGGGTTGAAAAGTGCTTTTCTCCACACCTTAGAAACCCTAGTGACTGAAGATGGTGATGAGAGGTGATGTCATAGAATTGGACTCTCCAGTGTCCCGGGGACTCAGATTCCTGACATAGGGGTAACAGAGGCTTACCTCATAGCAGAAACATAGGGACAGAGTGCTATCCATGCAGAAATACATAGCTAATTGATCACAAGATCTATAGGAATAAAATAGGTGGGGAGGCTATTAAGATGCTGTCATAAGTGGGAAACTTCTAGATTAGAAAAGTAGAAGCCAGTTTAAATTGCTATAGGGAATCTATGGTCTCTTAAGTTCTGGATCTAAGCCATCTTGTAGATTTCAAGCTCCTTGTTTATGGAGAAAGCCAGGTCTCTTGGAGGAAACATTCTTCAGAGCGGCCACAAGTAAATCTTTCTCCGCGGTTTCTCTCAGACACACAGCAATTTATGAAAGTATGTACAGGGAAGGAGTAAAACTCAATCCTTGGGTTTTGTGGGTACTAGCTCTACGGCCAGGCTAACCCTCAGTGACTTGAAATACAATAGACAGCTTTGGAACCTATAGATTCAAAGGTAGAGTCTTAGTCCAAGTCAAACTTGTGCTGTTTTCCTAGTCCCAAAATAAATAGTGAAAATAGGTATATTTAACACTTAGCAAAATACCCATGTTAGTTCCTTCATTGGTAAAATGGGTACTATCATGGTCGAAACTGCTTATCAGAAGCTACTGCATCCCACCTCCCCGTAATATACTAAATACAATAGTGCGTTCCTAGTAAATTTTCAGATTAGTGCAAATTATAAAAGTTGAGAAAAACAGAAGTAACAATCCCTATTACATTCTCATTTACCTCTCTTATTGGGCTGGTGCAAAAACAAGATAGATGGATCTTGAAGCAGGACTATAACTTGCAAATTTAAGAAGTCTTGACAAAAAGAGCTGCAGTTCGGATGCTGTTTCTAGTCACTGGCACTAACATGTGACCTTAGATACAGTCTTTTTTTTCCCCTTCTAATTTCTACCAGTAAATGTAACCACAAGTCATTTGCCTTTACTTGAAAAGATACTTTGTCTTATCTGAAGATTATTTCTGATCTCTTGCTCTCTATTAGGAGAGACCAGAAATATCTTGGTTTTCTGACTATCTTACACACCAATACCTTTGGCTATTATAATGATGATGTAATATGTGATAACTGGACATACCAGGCAGGAAGTAGCAAGAACCTTAAATGCCTGACTAAGACACATGATTGCTAGAGGATGGCACACAAACCCCCCAAATTGTGTGCTGAACTCAGTGTCCATTATATCTCAATAAAACTGGGGAAAATGTTAAAAATGAAAAAATAAGGCACCAATCGATACTCAAAAAAAAAAAAAAAAAAACCCTGTAAAGAGGCAGTTAAGTTGCTGAGCCTTTAGATTGCACAAAGAAAGCAATGCTTGATGAAACTCGATATTGGAGACCACATACATCACATCTAGATGTGCAGCTCCAACTCTTTTGCTACATAATTTGGAAGATAGTTTTAAATTGGGATCAAAGAAAGAAAGGTGTGTACCACCTCAAGGCCATGCTATATGCAATCCTACAATTAGACCTCATACCCAGCAAATCAAACAGAATAAAAAGTGTCTGTAGCAGATAGAAATACTGGGTAGAGCTCCCGGCAAACTTCAATGGAAGATTCTATTGAACTGTTTTCCATTAGAAAAGTAGATTTTTAGATTTCTACTAGGCCCTGGTAGTCTTTAAACACTTGAACATGGGACACTATATCTTTATGTGACTTGGAACTTTCATTATGAAAATGTCATGAAAAGAATCCATACGGTGGATGTGCACCAACCCCACCACCCTGTACTGTTTCAAGCATGTCTGAAAATATAACCATATAACCAACCGGCTGGGACTCCCGTGATTTGTGTTTCTATCAAGTGTGATAGCCTTTCTCAGGGGTGGCCCTAAAAGTCAATGGTAAAGAAAACTTTTTTTCTCCTCGAGCAGGGAAAGAATATCTGGTTATCCAAGCCAAACAGGAGGAGACAGGTCCAAGGTACACTGAGGTATGTGCAGGGGCCCATGGGTTGAAAGGACAAGACTGGAAGATTAATGACTGACGAGAAGGTCTGATGATGAATATGTGAATGAAAGTTTTCCAAATGGGCAGAGTGTGAATATATTCCCATGGAAATCTCCTCATTGAGTGTCAACTGTGGAGCAACTTCTCAATAATTTGATAGACAGTGTGACTCTTCCTCTGGATGCCAATCAGCTTTCTCTTCCCACTCCCCTTACTTGCTCACTAGGGCCATATACAAAGTGACAAACATTGATGTTACACATTATTTCAACAATAGAAGCAGTATAGACTTCTTACAATGGCTGGTCTACCATCAATTCTATTGCCCAGTCTGCCAACAGCACAGGCTGATGCTAAGACTCTGAGATATCATCTTTTCTCTGGCATATCAACCAGCCACCTTCGGAGGCTGGTTGTGGAGGCTTTCAATCATGGAGAAAACAATGATTTGTCATCATAAAAATAGATATACTTTCATATGTGATATGCTTTACCTTAACAAATTATTTGTCTAATGCCACCTTATGACTTTAGAGAATGATTTTGCCTTTGTCATGTTTTTTTTAAATTTTTTAATGTTTATTATTTTTGAGACAGAGACAGAGTGCAAACAGGGGAGGTGCAGAGAGAGAGGGAGACACAGAATCTGAAACAGGCTCCAGGGTCTGAGCTGTCAGCACAGAATCTGATGTAGGGCTCAAACCCATGAACCATGAGATCATGACCTGGGCCAGAGTTGGCCGCTTAACTGACTGAGCCACCCAGGCGCCCTGTCATGTTTTTACACTTCATTGCTTTTAACAAAAAAACAAAAAAAAAAAACAAAAACACACCTCATTTTGCAACACAGTAGCAGTAGCTCATACCTGCAAAGTTACAGATTCTACCACAGGTCCTACTACAAGTAGCATTTAGTGTATAAACCCTGGAATGGTTTGCTGAAAGCTCAGGTAAGGTCCAGTTGAAAGAGAGTGTTCTACAGAGCTGTGGAGCTTCTCCATACGATGTATCAAATGTATGAAACCAGGGACCTGGTATGGGGCTGCCTTCTTCACGGTCAGGAGTCACTATACTAGGAATCATTGGGAAGAAGTAAAATAGGACTTATCTTGCTATTATACCTACTACCTGGATCAAGGAGCACTATGTACTGAATTGTATCCTTTTCCCAAGTTGATACATTGAAATTCAAACCTTGAATGATTGTATTTGGAGATAGGACTTCTAGGAGATAACTAAAGCTAAATTAAATCACAATGGGGGGATTCTAATCTGCTAGGCTTGGTGGCTTTCTAAGAGGAGGAAGGGTATCTTGTCCCACCCTTTCATCTCGGTCACTTTTCCTCTCTCTCACCATGTGCATGTTTCAAGGTCATGTGTGTCCTCAGCCATCTGCACAGCAGAAAGAGAGTCTTCAGTGGAACTTGATTATGCTGGCAGCATGATCTCAGATTTCCAGTCTTCATAACTAAGAAAATAAATTTCTGTTAAAATCTCCGGTATTTTCTGGCAGTAGCACAAGCAAAATAAGACCAGGGTCTTTTTGCTCTCATCCATAATCTTATGCTGTGTGCCTTTAGGAGTATTAGTGCTTCTGCTAGAACACAGTCTTTGTTTAATTAAAGTGGAAGCTGAAACTTCCCCATTACCACTTTGAATGCCACAGTGTACTGAGCAATAGGCAGAGAAAAGGTTCATTCTAAGGATAGTGGAAAATGGGGTTGATTCTACCCTATGAGAGCCAGGAGAGCACTGAACCCAAAGGATTTCCTGGGGTTCTTCTTAGTACATTTTCCGTGATCAAGTCTGTGGGGAAAAGAAGAAAAATAAAGGTATCACCACATAAATACTTGGATTCTTCATGAATCAAAAGTTGGGTCATCTCACCAGGTAAAGAGCCCTTGAAAGTGAGGTGTTGGGAGAGAACAAAATGAATATAGAATTTGAAGGGGACAAAATTAGGAATGATACCTACTTAGGTTTCCTTAACGGCCAGCTACCAAGGCCAAGACTAAATATGTTATTTAATTATTTCTTTTCATCTTTTTCCTTGCTATCTTAAAGAAGAACAAATAAAAATCATAGGTAATGTCTTAGGTTTCAGGTGTTAGTGTGACTAAATTGATAACATGTCATGCCAACCAGACAGGCAGCTGAGAGGATCATTGTTCATTCTTTATTTGCATGACATGAGGAAGAATGAGGTAGATTCTGTCATTTGTCTCCAATTTTAACTTCCTTTTATGCTCCCCCTCCTCGCTCACTGTCTAACCTGGAAGGCTCACCCATATGGACTGAGTTTCCATGACCTTTGGCTGCTGATTGGGGATTGATCAATAAGGAGCGTTGGCAGAACATCAGAGGAGAGAGAGAGAGAAGTGATCTCAGTCAGTTAAGGATTCGACTAGGGCTCAGGTCATGATGTCATGGCTCGTGAGTCTGAGCCCCATGTGGGGCTCTCTATGTCAGTGGGGAGCCCATTTCAGATCCTCTGTCCATGCCGCTCTCCACTGCTCCCCTGTTCCAGCATGTGCTCATTTGCCCCGTCCCTCAAGTATGAGCATGCACACTCTCTCTCCCTCAAAAATAAATAAACATTTTGTTAAAAGTTATGGGGGAGGATGGGTGGGTCAGTTGGTTATGCATCCGACTCTTGGTTTTGGCTTAGCTCATCATCTTACGGTTCATGGGGTGTAGCCCTAGTCAGACTCTGCCAACAGCACAGAACCTGCTTGAGAT
>NC_043707.1:76454763-76456921 GCF_006229205.1 Suricata suricatta
AGAAATCCTCATAAACACTTTAAAGACACTTACTGGCTTAACTGTCCCTGTTTCTGTTAAACTCCTAATCTGGTCTGTTTCTGTGTGTAGCCATGAGTGTGTAAGGACGCAGGTCTGATTCAAGTTTCCCCTCTGACCTTGGAGGCCTAGGTGTCGGCTTCTCAGAATCATTAGACAATAGAAGGAGAAGGGCACACGTTGCCCAAGGAAGGAGGGACCACCCTTGTAACACCCAATCAGGAAAGGCCAGCTAACACCCTTAACATTCCTAAGGGCGGGGCTAAAGATAGAAGCAATAGATAATCACCTATTGCTCCTATTGCTTGAGACTAGTCACGCCCTACGTGAGGGTCCTGGGCCCACTCTGTAATTGGTTAAAGTTACTTCCAATGATGGTAGGCTATAATGATTGGACTCCTGTACCTGTGTCAAGATTTCCTGTAACTCCCCCTTCCCCAACCCATAAAAGCCCTACCCCCTCTTTGTTCAGGGCTCTCTGCATGGATCCACTGTGTTGCTAAAGTCTGTGAGCTCCAGCTTATAAGCCTGTAATAATAAGGCCCTTTCAGGGCGCCTGGGTGGCTGAGTCGGTTAAGCCTCCGGCTTCAGCTCAGGTCAGATCTCACGTTCGTGAGTTTGAGCCCCGCATCAGGCTCTGTGCTGACAGCTAGCTCAGAGCCTGGAGCCTGCTTCCGGTTCTGTGTCTCCTTCTCTCTCTGCCCCTCCCCCTCTCATGCTCTGTCTCTCTCTGTATCAAAAATAAATAAAAATATTTTAAAAAATAATAATAAAGCCCTTTGCCCTTTGTATGCATGACTCGGTCTCCCTGGTAGTCTCTGGTTTTTGGGGGCAATATTGGAAACTTGGATATAACAAGTGTAACTCTAATAGTCCGCTACATCTTTTTGGGGAGGCGGACACAGTTGCCCTGACTTGTCATTATGTAAGTTTAAATTCTATTATATAAATCTGTCTCTGAAAAATTAAGAAAGAGACATTTGTAGGAAAGCCTTTTTCTATCCTCAAAATGGTTTGACTGTGATTCTAATTTTCAGAAAACATTGATTATTTTTGATAGAAACAGAGTGTGAGTAGGGGAGGGGTAGAGAGTGAGGGAGACCCAGAATCTGCAGCAGACTCCAGGCTCCAAGCTGTCAGCTCAGAGCCCAACACGGGGCTGGAACTCCTGAATGGAGAGTTTATAACCTGAGCCAAAGTCGAAAGCATAACTGACAGAGCCACCCAGAAGCACCTGTGGTAATATAATTTAATAAAAGCTCATAAAATAGTAGAATTTAGAGGGGAAAAGTATCTGAAATAGAACATCTGCATTATTCTAGGACAAATTCATCAGAGAACAAACTGAGGGGTGCTGGAGGAGAGGTGGCAAGGGGATGGGTTACATGGGTGATGGGTGTTAAGGAGGGCACTTGTTGGGATGAGCACTGGGTATTATATGTAAATGATGAATCACTTTTGAAACCATTATTACACTCTATGTTAATCAGCTTGGCTTTAAATAAAATAAAAAAAAAATAGGGGCACCCAGGTAGTTCAGTTCGTTAAGCATTCATTTCAGCTCAAGTCATGATCTCATAGTTCGTGGGTTCCAGCCCTGCAACAGGTTCTGTGCTGACAGCTCAAGGGCAGGAGCCTGCTTCGGATTCTGTGTCTCCCTCTCTCTCTGCCCCTCCCCCACTCATGCTCTATCTCTCTGTCTCTCTCTCTCTCTCAAAAATAAATAAAATTTTAAAAATAAAGGTAAATAAATAATTATAGTATAAAAATGAAAATAAATGCATATTTTAAAACCTAGCATATAGGAGACATTTAGTAAATATTTGTTGAGTGTATAAATCTCGTACTAAATTCAGTGAAATTGGAGACTAATGGAGCTATGCCTACTAACAGCACTCAGAGGCGTTCCTGGTTCCCTGCTTTCTTCAGGCATCCATAGCAGTGCAGGGGGATATTAATGTGATGCAGCTAGCTGTGTGGTTTGAGTCGCTGCCTACAATCAGCTATGAATAGATCATTTGTGTACCTCTCAAGTATGTTTAGACACTTCCTCTCTAGGTCTATGTACAGGCCTGGCAGGTTTTTCAGCTAATGTGCTGAATTGTCTTATCCTTGGATTGGCATCTTCTCGACAATTTTT
>NC_043707.1:76457021-76459357 GCF_006229205.1 Suricata suricatta
ATAAGTGGATAATGTTTCCCAAGAAACATTTCTCACGATATTTCTCACAATGGTATGTTTACTTTAAAGCAGAGCAGAGAAAAAATTGTCGAGAAGATGCCAATCCAAGGATAAGACAATTCAGCACATTAGCTGAAAAACCTGCCAGGCCTGTACATAGACCTAGAGAGGAAGTGTCTAAACATACTTGAGAGGTACATAAATGATCTATTCATAGCTGATTGTAGGCAGCGACTCAAACCACACAGCTAGCTGCATCACATTAATATCCCCCTGCACTGCTATGGATGCCTGAAGAAAGCAGGGAACCAGGAACGCCTCTGAGTACTGTTAGTAGGCATAGCTCCATTAGTCTCCAATTTCACTGAATTTAGTATGAGATTTATACACTCAACAAATATTTACTAAATGTCTCCTATATGCTAGGTTTTAAAATATGCATTTATTTTCATTTTTATACTATAATTATTTATTTACCTTTATTTTTTAAATTTTATTTATTTTTGAGAGAGAGAGAGAGACAGAGAGATAGAGCATGAGTGGGGGAGGGGTAGAGAGAGAAGGAGACACAATCCGAAGTAGGCTCCTGCCCTTGAGCTGTCAGCACAGAGCCCATTGCAGGGCTGGAACCCACGAACTATGAGATCATGACTTGAGCTGAAATGAATGCTTAACCAACTGAACTTCCCCGGGTGCCCCTATTTTTTTTATTTTATTTAAATCCAAGCTGATTAACATAGAGTGTAATAATGGTTTCAAAAGTGATTCATCATTTACATATAATACCCAGTGCTCATCCCAACAAGTGCCCTCCTTAACACCCATCACCCATGTAACCCATCCCCCTGCCACCTCTCCTCTAGCACCCCTCAGTTTGTTCTCTGATGAATTTGTCCTAGAATAATGCAGATGTTCTATTTCAGATACTTTCCCCCTCTAAATTCTACTATTTTATGAGCTTTTATTAAATTATATTATCACAGGTGCTTCTGGGTGGCTCTGTCAGTTATGCTTTCGACTTTGGCTCAGGTTATAAACTCTCCATTCAGGAGTTCCAGCCCTGTGTTGGACTCTGAGCTGACAGCTTGGAGCCTGGAGTCTGCTGCAGATTCTGGGTCTCCCTCACTCTCTACCCCTCCCCCACTCACACTCTGTTTCTATCAAAAATAACCAATGTTTTCTGAAAATTAGAATCACAGTCAAACCATTTTGAGGATAGAAAAAGGCTTCCCTACAAATGTCTCTTTCTTAATTTTTCAGAGACAGATTTATATAATAGAATTTAAACTTACATAATGACAAGTCAGGGTAACTGTGTCCTCCTCCCCAAAAAGATGTAGTGGACTATTAGAGTTACACTTGTTATATCCAAGTTTCCAATATCGCCCCCAAAAACCAGAGACTACCAGAGAGACCGAGTCACGCATACAAAGGGCAAAGGGCTTTATTATTATTATTTTTTAATAGTTTTTTAAAATGTTTTATTTATTTTTGATACAGAGAGAGACAGAGCATGAGAGGGGGAGGGGCAGAGAGAGAGGGAGACACAGAACCGGAAGCAGGCTCCAGGCTCTGAGCTAGCTATCAGCACAAAGCCTGATGCAGGGCTCGAACCCATGAACGTAAGATCTGACCTGAGCCAAAGTCAGAGGCTTTAACCGACTGAGCCACCCAGCCACCCCAAAAGGGCTTTCTTATTACAGGCTTATAAGCTGGAGCTCACAGACTTTAGCAACACAGTGGATCCATGCAGAGAGCCCTGAACAACGGGGGGTAGGGCTTTTATGGGTTGGGGAAGGGGGAGTTACAGGAAATCTTGACACAGGTACAGGAGTCCAATCATTATAGCCTACCATCATTGGAAGTAACTTTAACCAATCACAGAGTGGGCCCAGGACCCTCACGTAGGGCATGACTAGTCTTAAGCAATAGGTGATTATCTTATAGCCTCCATCTTTAGGCCCGCCCTTAGAAATGTTAAGGGTGTTAGCTGGCCTTTCCTGATTGGGTGTTACAAGGGCGGTCCCTCCTGCCTTGGGCAATGTGTGCCCTTCTCCCTCTATTGTCTAATGATTCTGAGAAGCTGACACCTAGGCCTCCAAGGTCAGAGGGGAAACTTGAATCAGACCTGCGTCCATACACACTCATGGCTACACACAGAAACAGACCAGATTAGGAGTTTAACAGAAACAGGGACAGTTAAGCCAGTAAGTGTCTTTAAAGTGTTTATGAGGATTTCTATTGAGTCCTTAATTGCTCAATTTTAAACTGCCTTCAGCATTCAGCTGGGGCACTTAAAACTGGGAGTAGGCCTTGAAAACAGTTTTGCTCCAGGC
>NC_043707.1:76459457-76574298 GCF_006229205.1 Suricata suricatta
TTATTACCAACTCTTCCTAAAGGAGAGTTTTGTCAGTTCGGCATGTCACATGGTTTCTTTAACTCATCTACAGTCCCCTACTTCATGACACCTTCAGTTTCATGTACCCTGGAAATGAATCCTTTCAGAACTAGACCAGGGCACGTGGCATATAGAAAAATGCTGTTCTGGCAGTTAAGTAGAAAGATTTGTGACACAGTTCACCTTATAAAGCTTAGGGACAATTGACAGAAGATTTGCTAGCTTAGAAAGGATTACTAGCCAAATCTTAAATCTCTAACATTATTTCTCTAAATACCTTAGAGATTTTATTATTTAACTTTCGTTACTATTTAGCACAGGTCTTTATATCACAACATTATAAAGTACTGAAAACTACACATTTTCTGCTAAAAACATAATATTCTTTAAAATACTTTCTCTAAAAATAAGCTTTCTCTAGTTCACATGGCATGTATGCAGGAAATCAGAGATCTGGGTTCTCAGCGCGTTATGTCTGATGGCATGTTCCTTTGGCATTTCCCCTATTAGCTTGTTATAGTTTTGAAACAGTGATGCATTTTCAAATTATTTTGAGAATGGTTTCTTAAAGCAAAACACTTTTTTTGTTTTATAAAGTTTTTTAATGTTTATTTATTTCTGAGAGTCGGGGGAGGCACCAAGAGAGAGAGACACACAGAACCCGAAGCAGGCTCCAGGCTCTGAGCTGTCAACGCAGGGCCTGACTGGAGACTTGAACTCATGAACTGTGAGATCATGACCTGAGCCAAAGTTGGATACTTAACCGACTGAGCCTCTCAGGTGCCCCAACAGCTTATGTTGTTAATGTTTGTTTTTGAGAGAGAAAGAGTGAGCATGCGTGACCAAGGGAAGGGCAGTGAGAGAGGAAGGGAAAGAATCCCAAGGAGGCTCTATACTCTGTGCAGAGTCCGACGTGGGGCTCGATCTCACTACTCTGAGATCATGACCTAAGCTGAAATCAAGAGTCAGTTGCTTAATCACCTGAGCCACTTACCCATCCCGAGATGTTTTGGAGTTTAAAAAGACATAAAAAGATTGGTAGTGAAGAATTCATTGATCAAAATTAGAAAATCTAACAACAAAAGTTTATGTCAGAATTAATAAGCTTTGGGAACAGTAAACGAGGGTAGACATGATTATCTTCAGGATGATGCTAACGTTTAATCATTCTGAATGGTAAGGAACTATTAATATACCGATCACCAACATTAGAAGAAGAAGAATATATTTTGGGAATATTTTTGGGGTTGTTTTTGATAGAAAAGAGCACCATGAATTCTTGTTTAATATAAATCTTATGATGTAAATGGTAATTATTTTTTACAATGGTAGTCTATATTATATCTTTTAGAAAAAAATATATAAATATATATATATAATCTACATTATATATACATATATAATATATTCAAAAGAAATGAAAATCTATGCAAGGTGCTGCTTCAAAATTTTAGGAGTCTGCACACGTGAAGGTGTTCATTAATCTTATTAACAATGCAACCAACCCAAGTTTTAAATTATCAGTTTAACAGTGAAACATTTGGTAAAGCAGAGAAGAAGAATTATGGTTAAGAGGAAAAAGAATGGCAGCGACAACCATTAGTGTGTGTTTTGAAGTACAGGGCAGTGAACTTGTATGGGTTCAGCATCACACAGATTTGGTTTCTACTCCTGCTTTATTCACTTATTCATTGTGATTTTATTGTTATTTGCTTTTTTTAAGTTTCTGTTTAAATTCCAGTTAATTACCTTACAACATGATATTAGTTTCAGGAGAAGAATTCAGTGACGTATCACTTATATACAATACCCAGTATTCTTCACAACAAGTGCCCTCCTTAATCTCCATCACCCATCTTCCACCCATCTCCTCAGTTTGTTCTCTGTAGGTATTTATTTTATGGTTTGTCTGTCTCTTTTTCTTTTCCCATGTTTATTTGTTTAGTTTCTTAAATTCTACTTATGAGTGAAATCATATGGTATTCAGTATTTGTCTTTCCCTGACTTGTTTTACTTAGCCTGATACACTCTGGTCTCATTCATGTCATTATAAATGGCAAGATTTCATTCTTGTTGGCTTGGTAATATTCCATTGTGTACACACACCTACATACACACACATACACACCCCACATCTTCTTTATCCATTCATCAGTTGATGGGCATTTGTATTCTCTGCATAATTTGGCTATTGATAGCACTGCTATAAATATTGTGGTGCATGGTCCCTTCGAATCAGTATGTCTGTATCCTTTGGGTAAATATCTTCTTGTATAATTGCTGGTACTGTTTTCCAGAGTGACTGCGCCAGTTTGCGCTCCCACCAACAGTATAAGAGGAGTCCCCTTTTTCCCCATCTCTGCCAACAGCTTGTGTTGTTAATTTTAGCCATTCTGACAGGTGTGAGGCAGTATCTCATTATGGGTTTGATTTGTATTTCAATCAAAACACAAGAGTGATGTTGAGCATCTTTTCATGTGTCTATTAGCCATATTTAGGTCATCTTTGGAAAAATACCAGGGCGCCTGGGTGCTCAATCGATTAAGCCTCCGACTTTGGCTCAGGTCAGATCTCACGTTCGTGGGTTCGAGCCCCGCGTCAGGCTCTGTGCTGACAGCTAGCTCAGAGCCTGGAGCCTGCTTCCAGTTCTGTGTCTCCTTCTCTCTCTGCCCCTCCCCCTCTCATGCTCTGTCTCTCTCTGTATCAAAAATAAATAAAACATAAAAAAAAATTTTTTTAAGAAAAATACCTATTCATATCTTTCCATTTCTTTTTCTTATTTAAAAGTTTTTTAAAAAATTTATTTATTTTTGAGAGACAGATCATGAGCAGGGGAGGGGCAGAGAGAGGAGGACACACAGAATTGGAAGCAGGCTCCAGGCTCTAAGCTCTCAGCACGGAGCCCGACGAAGGGCTCGATTCCATGAACTGTGAGATCATGACCTGAGCCGAAGCTGGACACTCAATTAACTGAGCCACCCAGGTACCCCTGTTCATTTATTAACTGGATTATTTGGGGGTATTTGGGGTGTTGAGTTTCATGAGTTCTTTATATTTTTTTAAAGTTTATTTTGAGAGAGAAAGCACAAGCAGTGGAGGGGCAGAGAGAGAGAGGGAGAAAGAGAGAAAGAGAGAATACAAACAGGCTCCATGTCACCAGTGCAGAGGTTGATGGAAGGCTCCATCTCAGGAGCCATGAGGTCATGACCTGAGTGGAAATCAAAAGTGAGATGTTAACTGACTGAGCCATCAAGTGACCCTACGGACTTCTTTATAAATTTTGAATAGTAACCCTTTATCAGATATGTCATTGCAAATATCTTCTTATTCTGAATGTTACCTTTCAGTTTTGTTGATTATATCGTTGTGCAGAAGCTTTTTTATCTTGATGAAATCCCAGCGATTCATTTTTTTCTTTTGTTTCCCTTGTCTACAGAAACATACCTAGTAAGAAGTTTGTTCCACCCGTGTTATAGATGTTGCTGCCCGTATTCTCCTCTAGGATTTTGATGGGTTCCTTTCTCACATTTAGGTCTTTCATCCATTTTGAATTTGTGTACGGTGTAAGAAAGTCATCTAGGTTTATTCTTTTGCATGTTGTGTCCAGTTTTCCCAACAATGTTTGTTGCAGAGATCGTCTTTTCTCCCATTAGATATTCTTTCCTGTTTTGTAAAAGATTATGTGACCATATTCATTTATTCACAGTTATTTTAGAAGGATACATGGTCACCATGAGTTACTACTTCTTCATATACAAAATGTGGGTAGTGATAAATTGGAAGAATTAAATTGGAATTACGTTGGAAGAATTATTGGAAGAATTAATTATACAGTAGGTGAAGTTCTGGTTACTATATTTTTTATATATAGTTTATTGTCAGATTGGTTTCCATATAACACTCAGTGCTCTTCCCCACAAGTGCCCTCCTCCATGACCATCACTCCCCTTTCCCCATCTCCCATCAGCTCTCAGTTTGTTTTCAGTATTCAAGAGTCTCTCATAATTTGCCACTCTCCATCTCCCTCTTTTTCCCCCTTCCCCTCCCCCATGGTCCTCTGTCAGGTTTCTCCTGCTAGACCTATGAGTTCAAATATATGGTATCTGTCCTTTTCCACCTGATTTATTTCACTTAGCATGACACCCTCGAGGTCCATCCACTTTTCTACAAATGGCCAGATTTCATTCTTTCTCATTGCCATGTAGTATTCCATTGTATAGATAAACCACATCTTCTTGATCCATTCATCAGTGGATGGAGGTTCTTTCCATGATTTGGCTATTATTGACAGTGCTGCCATGAACATTGGGATACATGTGCGCCTATGCATCAGCACTTCTGTATCCCTTGGGTAAATCCCCAGCAATAGCATTGCTATTGGGGAGTACTATTGATAGTTTTTTTGAGGAGCCTCCATACTGTTTTCCAGAGCGGCTGTACCAGTTTCCATTCCCACCAACAGTATGTTTTAAAATTAATTTTAGAGATAAGTTATGGAGACTTAGAAAAAACAAGATGTACAAATAGAAAAGGAACATGAGATCTGAATCCAGCTCTCCTAACTTACAATTTGGTCCCTAACTACTACACCAGAGCAACTTCTCCCCATCTTTCAGAGTTTATCACAGTTTTGCGTTTCCTTTGTTGAGAATTTATCATGCTTTCACCTGTCTTTTTATATTTTTATATATTACCTTTACTTACAATTTATAAGCTTTTTAAAAGTTCATGCATATTTATATCTTTCATTTTATTGAAAAAAATGATTTAAATATCATAGATGTTCCAAAATGCCTATTGAATGAATACATTAATGAATTAGAAAAGAATGGCTGCAATAATTAGATTCCCTTTCAATGGATCCAAGAAATCACCTAATTCTAAATTCTTCTTTGGTGAATGCTACACTGATATGAAGTGGCAGTGTTTAGAAATTACTATAAATATTCCAACTTTACCTCCTGGCAAGGCTTACTGAGATATGCAATCATAATGTTAATTTGAACTTTACATTTAATGCTTCTCAATAATTTTATCACCATTGATAATGGCACTAATTTTCTACAATACTTGAAAGTTTAAAACCATTGGGATCATAGAATTAAAAAAAATAACAGAAAAATTCAGTTCCAGATTTTTAGGAATAGCTCATGCAGTGAGTTAATAAAATGCTGAAAAGTACAATAAATGCCATTTTGAAACAAAAATAAAAGGATTCCTCTGTGGACACATATTGTACATTTTAAGGTCTAATTGAGATATGTAAAGTTTATCATTAAATTTCAGTAGGAAGAAAAAGTCTTCCCTGGTTAATAAGCAGATTACTTTTCTAAGGGAGTTTGATATCATAATGTGCTCTTATGCTAGGAAAGAGAGATTTTATGTTCAAATAACAGTGTTGAGAAACAAACATTAGAATCTTGGAGAGCTATTTTAAATAAAGGTAAGAAAACAAAGTTTGCTCCTGAATTTTTCAGGGTTACAAAATCCAAGGAAAGGAATCAGGGCTGAATCATTTCTCTAACCTACAATCTAAGGCTGATGGGCAGCAGCTGAATGATGATTACTGTGAAGAGATGACACCAAATGAAATGGAGACATCCGAAAGTACTCATGCTCACACCACAAAATGGTGGCATATGTAAATTCTACTGGAGTCTTTGAAAGCTTATGATTAAGTGCTCAAACAGCACAGTAGCAAATGTTTTTCTCTTCTATAGTCCATTTTGAAATCTTCACGTCAATTAGTGTAAGAGCAAATGTCACATGGATTTAAGCGGAAATTTCTAAAGCATATAAAATGTAGATCCTGTATTTCATTGAAAATAGTTGAGGAGAAGCACAGGGGAAGAAATCACCCTGTATGGAGATTGTTAAGACAAAATCAATAGCTCTTTGGGGGACCTTATTAATTTAATTTTATTCCATGTATAACACCTGGAATTTTTGTGAAACTGCAGTCCTAACAATGCAGAACCAATCAATACGTAAGTGATATATTCTGTTGGGGAGACCAAGGAAGGTTAACAGATTTGGTCGTAACCAAACTCTCACTAAGGGAACCAATCAGTGTACATAAATCAGTTTTTCCTTTAGTTGCCTTCATTATTCTTATATATCTCTATGTGTGTTTAAGTTCCTTCAAATAAGGAAGTATTCGGCAATTGGTCTGTTTTTAACTAGTACTTTTCATTTTTAGCAGAAATAACAACTCGTAGGTGCTCATGAAAGGTATTGGCAATCCATGACCATCAGAATCAATGAGATTTATTTAATACATATACAAATATTGTATATTCAACAAAATGCTCTATATTAGAAATTGTGTGGATCTGAATGACATATAATATGAGATTTGTGAGGATAAAGTGTTTGCAATTTAGTTGAGTATATAAGATAAAATGAGTGTTCCATCTACAGCTCTAGTCAATTATCTTATATACTTGTGCCTTTCATTCATTTTATTAGAAAGTGCTCTTGACATGACCTCCAAAATCTATTTCAGTCTTTTCATATCTTTGCAAACACTCCACCCTGTTTCCATCATTCTCTCCAGGAATAATGCCAAAGCTTTCTAAAAGATATCTATGTTGACTGTCCCCCTCTTCCTTGCACCCCTCTTCCACCGTATCCAGCCTCTGAAAACAGGATGGGTAAATTTTTCAAGCTAAATTCTTCTTCCGCTGAAAATCTATCAGTGATTTTCTACCAAACTCGGAATAAACCCAAACTCATAGCTATGATCTTTATAGCTTTAAATAAATTGACCCCCTCCTATCTATTAGACCTCACTTCATGCCACTTTTACTTTCTTTCAGTGTATGAACCATATAAACCTTCTTTCTGGCTCTTAAGCCAATGTATTTGCAATTCCTCTAAGATCTTTATATTAGCTATATGCTTTATCTAGAATGCTCTTGATGTGTACTTATGTCTCCTTCATATATATCTCACTTTTTTAAACATTTTCTCCTTAGGTAAACTATTTTATTTAAATGTTGTATAACAATTTATACAATAGCTTAGTCACTTAATGCAACAAACATTTATTACAGTTTCTATGGGTCATAAATGGCTCAGAATGGCTTAGTTGGGTGCCTCTGGCTCAGGGTCTCTCACAGTGGATCACCCAAGGCTATAGTTCAATCTAAAGCCTGTCTAGGGGAGGATTCACTTCCAGTCTCACTCATGGGACTGTTGGCAGGCCTCTGGTACTCACTAGGTATTGGCAAGAGACATTAGTTTTTTCATTACATGGGCGGCTTCACAGGGCTTCTTAAAACATGGCAGCTGGTTTCCATCAGAGGGAGCCAACAGACAGGGCGATCTTTTGTTCCAGCACAAGAAGGAATCCATCTTTTTTTTTTTAAACTTAATTTTGGAGAAATGACATCTTATTTCTTATGCTTTGTTCTAATCATCTAGTTGATAAATCTAACCCGTACTCAAAGAGAAGTTTTTATAGAAGAGTGGAACACCAGAAAACGATGTTTGGGGCCATCTTAGAAGCTGCCTGCATCATTCTGTTTTAAGGCCCTCGAAGATTCCTATCTCACCACATACAAAACACATGCCCTCCCAAGGTTTCCAAAAGTCTATCACAGCAAGAGTTTAAAAATCCAAAATCCCATCATTTAAATCTGGGTAATTGTGGATGAAACTCCTAAAGAATAGCTCTTTGAGTTTGGTACCTCTTAATCTGTGGAACCATGAAACTAAAGGGACTGTATACACTCTCTCTGCATATGCACATACAAGACAAGACAATAGTGGGACAGACCCAGGGTATCTGATATAGATCTCATCTTCAAAATCAGGCACAAAGAAATCACTGGACCATAATAATTCTGGAATCCAGTCAGGTAAATGTTGGAAGGTCTTTGATTAGTTTTTGAAGACGAATGATAATTCTTTAGCTTCTCAGCACCACAGTCTGAGCTCCTGGTTCTATAATCTGAGTGTGTGTTCTTTTTCATAAAAGGTAGAAATGTTTTTTGCAATCTAGTACATTTCTCAACCTACCTCCTGCCAGTACATTTGCCTCTTTATAGTTTATCCTTTTATGTCTCCTTCACTCCACTAATAGTATTTCTGTTGATTTAATTTTTTTGTGTATGAGGAGGGAGGGTTTCATCTTTAAAAAAAAATAATTCCAGTAATTAACATACTGGAGCGTACTGTTTTATTAGTTTCAAGTGCACAATATAGTGATTTAACAATCCTATACATTACCCAGTGCTCTTAATCCCCTTCACCAATTTCACCATTCTTCTCCCCCCCTCCCCCCCCCCCACATCTACCTCCCCTCTGGAAACCATCCATTTGTTCTCTATAGTTAAGAGTCTGTTTTTTGGTCTATCTCTTCTTTCCTTTTTCATGTGTTTCTTAAATTTTATATATAAGTGAAATCATATGGTATCCATCTTTCTCCGACTGACTTATTTCACTTAGCATTATCTAAAGCCATCCATGTTGCTGCCATCCATGTTGCTGCGGATGGCAAGAGTTCATTCTTTTTTTAGTTCAGTAATATCCCAGGTACATATATACCGCATCTTTTTTATCTATTCATCTGTTGGTGGATACTTGGGTAGCATCAATAGTTTGGCTATTGTAAATAATGCTGCAAGAAACATACAGGTGTACACATCTTTTCAAATTAGAGTTTTTGTATTCGTTGAGTAAATACCAAGTAGCAGAATTACTGGATTATATGGTAATTCTATTTTTAACTTTTTGAGGAACCTCCATATTGTTTTCCACAGTGGCTGCACCATTTACATTCCTGCCAATGGTGCATGAGATCCCATTTCTCTGTATCCTTGCTGACACTTGTTGTTTCTTGTGTTTTTGATTTTAGCCTTTCTGACAAGTGTGAGGTGATCATTGTGGTTTTGATTTACATTTCCCTGATGATGAGTGATATGGAATATCTTTTCATGTATCTGTTGGCCATCTGTATGCCTTCTTTGGAGAAATGTCTGTTCATGTCTTCGAACCATTTTTAGTTGGATTATTTGGGCTCTTTTGCATTGTTTAAGTTCTTTATTTTTGAAACTAACCCTTTATCATATATGTCATTTGCAAATATATTCTCTAATTCACTAGGTCACCATTTGGTTTTGTTGGTTTTCTTCTCTGTGCAGATTTTATTTTGATGTAGTCCCAATAGTTTATGTTTGCTTTTGTTTCCCTTGCCTGAGGGACCTATCTGGAAAAATCTTGCAACAGTTGATGTCAGAGAAATTACTATCTGTGCTGTCTTCTAGGATTTTTATGGTTTCAGGTCTCATGTTTAAGTCTTTAATTCATTTTGAGTTTATTTTTCTGTATTGTATAACAGTCTATTTTTATTCTTTTGCCTTTCCAATACCATTTGTTGAAAAGATGCTTTTTCCTCGTTGCATACTCTTGCCTTTTTTGCCAAATATTAATTGATCATATTGTGGGTTCATTTCTGGGCTCTCTATTCTATTCTGTTGGTCTATGTATATATTTTTGTGCCAGTACCATACTGTTTTAACCATTATAGCTTTATAGTATATCTTGAAATCTGGGATTTTTGATACCTCGGTTTGTTTTTTTGTTTCAAGATTGCTTTGGCTATTTGGGGTCTTTTGTTTTTCCATACAAATTTTAGAATTGTTTGAGTACTGTAAAATAAGTTGCTATTTTGATAGGGATTGCATTAAATCTGTAGATTGCTTTTGTATAGTACAGACATTTTAACAATATTAATTCTTCCAACACATGAGCATGGAATATCTTTCCATTTGTTTGTGTCCTCTTCCATTTCTTTTATTAGTGTATTTTATTGTTTTCAAAGCACAGGACTTTTACCTCCTTGGTTAAGTTTATTCCTAGGTATTTTATTATACTTGATATAATTGTAAACGAGACAGTTTTATTAATTTCTCTTTCTGCTACTTGATTATTAGTGTAGAGATGGAACATATTTCTGTTTTTGATTGTGTGTGCTGTGACCTTACTGAATTCATTTATCAGTTCCAGTAGTTTTTGTTGGTCTTTCAGATTTTCTACCTATACTATCATGTCATCTGCAAATCATGTAGGTTTTACTTCTTCCTTATCAATTTGGATACCTTATCCTTGTCTGTCTGCTGTGGCTATGTTGAATGTAAATGTTAAGAGTGGATATCCTTGTCTTATTTCCGATCTTAGGACTATTCACCATTGAGTATGCTGTTAGCTGTAAGGTTTTCATATATGCCTTGATTATCTAGTGGTATTACCTCTAAAGCTGCTTTGTTGATTTTTTTTATCATAAATGGATGTCATACTCTGTGAAGCACTTTTTCTGCTTCTGTTAAAATGATCATATGGTTTTTCTTCTTTCTCCTGTTGATGGGATGTATCATGTTGATTTGTAAATATTGAACCACCCTTGCTTCATAGGAATAGATCCCATTTACTCATTGTGAATAATTTTTTAAATGTATTGTTAAGTTCAGTGCTGATATTTTGTTGATTTTTTTAAATTTAAAAATGTTTTAATGTTTGTTTTTGAGAGAAAGAGAGACCGAATGCAAGCAGTGGAGGAACAGAGAGAGAGGAAGACACAGAATCTGAAGCAGCCTCCAGGCTCTGAGCTGTCAGCACAGAGCCCAATGCAGGGCTCAAACTCACGAGCTGTGAGATCATGACCTGTGAGATCATGACCTGAGCCAAAGTCGGACACCTACCTGAATGAGCCACCCAGGCCCCGCTTTTGTTGTGGATTTTTGTGTCTGTGTCATCAGAGATAGTGGCCTGTAGTTTTTGTTTTGTTTTGTTTTTTGTTTTTGTTTTTGTTTTCGATTTTTATATCACCCTTACCTGGTTTTACATCAGGGTAATACTGGCCTCATAGTATAAATTTGGAAGATTTCCTTTGTCTTTTGGAATAGTTTGAGAAGAACAGGCATTAACTTTTCTTACATACTTGGTAGAATTCACCTATGAAGCGATCTGGTCCTGAACTTTTGTTAGTTGGAAGTTTTTTGATTACTGATTCAATTTCATTGCTGGTATCATTCTGTTAAAATTTCCTGTTTCTTCTGGATTCACTTTTGGGAGGTTATAATCTTTTATAATATTTTCTTCTAATAGTTTGTATTTCTGTGGTGCCAGTTATTACATCTCTTCTTTCATTTCTTTTAAAAATTGTTTGATCTCAAGTTAATTAACATACAGTGTAGTCTGGCTTTAGGAGTAGAACCCAGTGATTCATCATTTACATGTAGCACTCACCCAATGTTCATCCCAACAAGTTCCCTCCTTAATGCCAATTACCCATTTACTCCCCCCTAACCCCCCATCAACCCTCAGTTCATTCTCTGAATATGTCTCTTATGATTTGCCTCCCTCTCTGGTTTCCACAACATGGATGGAACTGGAGGGTATTACATTAAGATATAAATAAGTCCCAGTAAGATATCGTATGATTTCACTCATATGTGGCATTTGAGAAACTTAACAGATGAACATGGGGGAAGGGAAGGAATAAGATAAAAAACAGAGAGGGAGGCAAATCCTATTTCATTTCTGATTTTGTTTATTTGAGTCTTTTTTGACTCTCTTATTTTTATACTGACTAAAATTTTCTCAGTTTTGTTGATTTTTTTTCCCCCCAAACCAGCTCCTGGTTTCATTGATCTCTTTTATTTTTTAGTTTCTATTTCATTTATTTCTGCTCTAATCTGTATTATTTCCTTCCTTGTATGGTTTTGGGTTTGTTTGTTCTTTTTCTAGCTCCTTTAGGTGTAAGGTTAGGTTATTTATTTGAAATATTTCTTGCTTCTTAAGGTAGGTCTGTATTCCTATAAACTTACTTTTTAGTACAGCTTTTGGTATCTCCCAAAGGGTTTGGACTATTGCATTTTCAGTTTCTTTTATATCCATGTATTGTTGTATTTCTGCTTTGATTTCTTGGTTGGCCCATTTATTGTTTAGCAGCATGTTATTTCCAGATTTTTTTGTTTGTGATTGATTTCTAGTTTCATGTTGTTGTGCTTGGCCGATATGTGTGGTCAGACTTTAATCTGCTTGAATTTGTTGAGATCTGTTTGGACTAACATGTGATCTATTCTGGAGAATGTTCCATATGCAATTGAATGGAATGTAGATTCTGCTATTTTAGGATGGAATGTTCTGAATATATCTGTAAATCCATCTAGTCCAATATGTCATTCAAAACCATTCTTTTCTTGTTGAATATCTATTTGGGTAATTTATCCATTGCAAGTGGAGAGTTAAAGCCCTTTACTATAATTATTATAATTGATTAATTATGTTTGTTATAAGCTGCTTTATATATTTGGGTGCTCCAATGTTGAGTAGATAAATGTTAACAATTATAAATTGTTTATTTTTCATGGTATGATTATGTAGTATCTTTCTTTGTCTCTTGTTAAAAGTCTTTGTTTAAAGTATGTTTTGTCTAATATAACTATTGCTATCTCAGCTTCCTTTTCACTTTCATTTCCATGGTAAATACTTTTTCATCTCTTCACTTTCAATCTGTATGTGTCTTTTAGGTCTGAAATGAATCTCTTGTAGATAGCATCTAGATGGTCTTTCTTTTTATCCATTCTGTCACACTATATCTTTTGAGTGGAACATTTAGTCCATTTATATTCAAAGTAATTACAGATATGTATGTATTTATTGCCATTTTGTTATTTGTATTCTGGTTGTCTTTGTTCTTCTCTGTACCTCTCTTCCCTTGCTCTTCTCTGACAATTTGCTGACTTTCTTGAGTGATATACTTGGATTCCTTTCTCTTTATTTTTTGCATATCTATTACCGGTTTTTGATTTGTGGTTACCATTAGGTTTATAAATAACATCTTCTGCATATAGCTGTCTATATTAAATTGATGGTCACTTAAGATTGAACCCATACTAAAAGTACTAAATTTTTACTCTTCCCCCCACCATGTTTTAAGTATATGGTGTCATGCTTTACATTCTTCTTTATTTGGTGAATCTCTTGGCTGATTTTTATAGATGTACTTAACTTTACTGCATTTGTGCTTCCTGCTTTCCTTTCTTCTCCTTATGGTCTTTTCTTTCCACTCAAGGAGTCCTCTTTACCATTTCTTATAGGACTGCTTTGGTGGTGATGAATTCCTTCAACTTTTGTTTGAGAAACTCTTTATTTCTTCTTTTCTGAATGATAGCCTTGCTAGATAGAATATTCTTGGATGCAGATTTTTTGTTTTTCTTTTAGTTCTTTGTTTGTTGATTTGACTCAAAACCTTTGGGCTACCTGCAAATCTCACTGGAGTTTACTCTGAAGCAGAACTCTTCAGGACATCCCTTCCCTACCTCCAAGTCTTCCTGAGATGACTGCTGGACAACACTCTTCAATTTCTTACAGACCCTATTGCTTAACTGATTCTGTGAGGCACATCTGGAATCTCATGTGACTGACTAGGAAGCTGTGACAAAATCCTTGATTTTGCACAGTTATTGACACCACCACCACCAAGTTTCATAGTCACACCACCATCTTCTTTTCTAGACCTCATTTTTCAGGCACTACTCTGGATTTTTACTTTTCAGAGTAATTTATTTATTTGTATTTATTTGTATTGTTATTTGATGTGTGGAGAGGCCAAGAATTCTCAAACCATCAAGTCCTCATTCTTTTTATTTACCAGTCTTTCATTCTGTTTATCTCTCTCATCTTGCATTTTATATAAGCAGCAAGAAGAAACATCTTACATAGCACCTTAGAACAAGAAACAATGATCACCTCTTGTTTCCACTAGAAACTAGATTCCAACTAGTCCAGATCCGCCCCTGGATCAGGAATCCAGGGGCAGCTAACTGGGTGACCACCTCTGTGTCTTTTGTGACTACGGTCAAACTGTCACCCAGGACTGTAGTCATCTCTGTGTTCAACTAAAGCAGGATCCTCTCCCAAGCTCTCTCACGTGGTTGTTGTCAGGTGATAGGTTCTCATAGGTTGTTGGCCAGAAACATGACTTTCTTGCCATGTGCACTCCACTGAGAGTGACCCCTAGACAGAAACCATTGTCTTTTTGTAACCTAATGTTATAAGTCCTATCTCATCACTTTTGCTATATTCTTTATTAGACGTGAATCAATAAGTCCAGTCTTCATTTCAGGAGGGATATTCATATATGAAGCGTATGAAGAGTAGGAGGTGGTGGTCACTGGAGGACATCTGAGTGGCTACTCCCTAAAGGAGTAAGCTGTGACAACCTTATGTGGAGAAATCACGGTCATTCCTTGTATTATTTTATGTTAATTCTCTCCATTGTATGTTTCTTCTTATCTCCTTCATGTTTAAAAATTTATGTCTGCACTCATTGTCACAAATTAGAGTTGTAGCACAGTCTAAGACTGCAGAAATAGACAAAAGCAAGTTAATGCAAAACTTCATATAGGACACCAAGGGGAATAATAAATGAGATCTGCATTTTAGGCTCAAAAGTAGGGGTTAGTAACAGACCCAATGTAGCTTAGCACAAACACCCATTAAAGATAAGGTTTGACATAAAAGATAGGAATTAATTCATCCTTCATAAATGTGGCTATCTAGATTTTGGAAGGCATAGAGGGAGGAGAAAATTTTATATGGAGCAAATAATATGACAGAAGTCAGGAGAAGAAAATGTCTATTCTAGGAATTGTAAAGAATTTGACAGAAGCAGGGAGAATATTGAGAGACAAGATGCTTATATATAAAATTGAGGCAGCAAGTCTTAATAGAAAGTTGAGGTAGGGCGCCTGAGTGGCTCAGTCGGTTAAGCATCCGACTTTGGCTCAGGTCATGATCTCATGGTTTGTAAGTTCGAGCCTTGCAACAGGTTCTGTTCTAACAGTTTGAATCTTGGAGCCTACTTTAGATTTTGTGTCTCCTCTTTCTATGCCTCTTCCTTGTTTGCGTGCTCTCTCTCTCTCTCTCAAAAAATAAACAAAATAGAGTGTTAGGATAAATTTTTGACAATTCATGATTAGTCCATCTGTTCTCTTTAAAGCTACTCTTCTGCACTGACTCCAAATATGAACTGGAACTTTATAAAGTAGTCTGTGGGGTTTAACTAGTGTGGTCTACCATTATGAAGTGTATTAGGGAGTTTACAAGTATTAGGACAAGATTCTCAAACACAATTCAAGTAACTGTAGAGCACCTTATGAATTTTGGAAAATATGGACAGATAACCATGCTTAAAACCATGGGAAGGGAGGGATACCTGGGTGGCTCAGTCGGTTGAGCATCTGACTTCAGCTCAGGTCATGATCTCACTGCTAGTGGGTTCAAGCTCCACAGCGGGCTCTTGCTGACAGCTCAGACCCTGGAGCCTGCTTCGGATTCTGTGTCTTCTCTCTCTGTCACTCCCCTGCTCAGGCTCTGTCTCTCTATGTTTCTCAATAATAAATAAATGTTAAAAAAAATTTTTTAAGAAACATGGGAAGGGAGCAAACCTTTATGCAGAGCTCCATTTCCCACTCAAGAGGAACCGTGTACAACATGTTCCCAACAATGCAACACTCCCTTCATTTTTTACCGCTAAGATATCAACACATATTTGTCAAATGTAATTTTGTTATGCCTCTAGTTTTGTAATTAACTCCTCAGTGTGACTGAAACAATCCCATCTGGTAGTTATGATTTAGTCTGACATGTGCTGTGGCATGCAGGATTAATCATAGCCTTTGTGTTTAATATCTGGGGGGAGAGCAGGCCACTGTAAATTACCCTGTAGACTTCTGTGTACTCATACCACTGGACTTAATGAGAGCTCTTTCTCCTTTCTATGACCCACCATACTTTGTCCTTATAACAAACTTGCATGAGAAACTGGGATTATAAAGTTTATGTTTTTATAATCTCTTAAATTGCTTTAAACTTAATATTTTTTATTCTATGGAGTAAAAAAATAAAAATATTGCTTTTGCAATATCTGTCACCCCATGTTTGTTACCACATCTTATTTATCACTTGTTAAAATTCAAAATTTATTCAAAGCATGTATATTGAGTGAAGAATATGTGGAATAAATAAATGAAGCATGTATCTATTTTTAGTGGTGTTATTTTTGAGATAGAAAATAAAATTAATATTTCATTCAGGCCTTAAAGGTATTGGTATTTTAAATACTGATTAAAATTTATATGTATACGTTTATAACAAGTATTCCATTGAGGAAGCATACTTTACCTTCCAAATCTAGTACTTTTTAAAAAATTTAAAAAAAAATTTTTTTGTATTTTAAACATTTTCTTTAAGCAAGCTAAAATAAGCTTACAAATGATTTCAAATTAAGACTCCATGAGAGGTATAGTTAACTAAGATAGAAATCAAAGGAAATAATACCCTAAGACATATGTGTTAAAAATCTGAATAAGCAAAAGCTTATAAAAATAGATGTTTTTCAGACCCTAGGTATTTTATAGAGATGAGAGGGGTTTTTTAAAGTAAAATTGTACAAAATTATTGGATATATTTTTCTAACTTTATGAAAATTAATGATTTTTAAATGTGACTATTATTTATTCATTACTTCAGAATAGTTTTTCCAAGCTAAAGACAGATATATACTTTAGTACATTTCAACTTAACAGGTATGATTATAATTATATCCACATTGGTGGATACTAGGTAACTGGGTTTCCAGTACACTCTTCATTACTGCATCTTTGCTAAAAGTAAAAGTAATACTTTTTTAAAGCACAGTGTATTGGTGAAGGACATGTCATGTTGACTCATACACTTAACTTTCCCTACACTATGATCTGAATTGCTTTAACATCATATTGCTTACAGAAAAATTTCTTATTATATATAGGCTTCAAACTCAGAGTTATAATAAATCTAAAGAAATAACATAAACCCAAAGCATTTTGTGCTGCTTTTCAATGTAATTCTGTTTTTTAAAATACAACTTGAACATTGTAAATATCACTCACAAGATTTGGACAAAGACCCCAATGGGTCCTATTCTCTCACAGCCAAAGGAGTCATCAGTGATCTTTGCTGACACTTCACTGTTCTGGCTTTTTCCTCTCCAAACTACCTGTAAATCTCACTCCATTTGAAGCACCCCCCTTCTGAACCTTTAGCTGGTAGTCTCTGTCCATGTTTATGATGAATTTATAAATGATGTGTTGGCATGATCCTAACAAAAATTCTGTTGTAGTAAAGGACAAACTAGAAGGAAAAGAGGAGTGTCTTTGTTCAAAACAGAACAAACCTGATGGTGTTACAAACTACAGCAGGTAAATAATATGTCATTGATTTCAGTGTGAATAATAAAGGTGTTTCAGGGACTGCTCTCATATATGAGATTTCAGTTTCCATATCTAGCAATCTGCATACTTGCCATGGTAATAATTATTTTATGTAGGTCACAAACCACTTCAGAGTAAAGAAACATATAATAGAAAATACTTTCAAGAGCAGATCATGAAACTGAATAAATGGAGCATAAATTCATATTTTATTACATCAAAATCATGTTTGTTCTTAATATTACAATTGTAGTGGATTGCACACTTCCATTTAAACGTGTCTTCTTAAATTTCTAGTGACTATTAGTCTTCACCATAATCATTTGTTGGGCTGTCACCCAAGTAAAGTGGAATATTTTGAAATTAGCCATGAAACACACGTTAATAGTTTATATAAAAATGAGTCATAAGTTTTACTATTGATACCTTTTTAAAATTTTATTTATTGATTTTGAAAGAGAGAAAGTACAAGTGGGGGAGGCCAGAGAAAGAGGGAGGGAGAATCCTAAGCAGGCTCTGCACTGACAGCACGGAGCCTGATGCATATCTAGAACTCACGAACCATGAGATCATGACCTGAACCAAAACCAAGAGTCCGTTGCTTAACGGACTGAACCACCCTGGTGCCCCTGTTAGAGCTATCTTAAACCAAAAGCCTTAAAGCATTATCATTTTCAGTTTAGAGTCCATCCTTAGTTGAAATATTCCAGAGAAAACAATGCGATCATTTTCTTTATGAAATTCTTTTGGTTGCTAGTACTATCAACAAAATTAAACCCTTGCCAGTATCCAACTGGGTAGCATTTCATTAGTTTGATCACATTCCCATCCTCAACAAAGTGCGGTCATATAGGTTACTTAAGTAAGCAGAGCAGGCTAAGTGTGTTGGAATATAGAAGTTCGAACCACACATGTCTTACCTAAAAGAAATTCAATTTAATATCAAACAAACAAAAATCCTGGGTGGTGAAATGGAATCAATCCAGAAATTAAGTTGAGGGAGGAGAGTGATCATCAAGTTTTAACCCCCTATTTACAGAGAAACTATTTATTGTGGATTTGACAGCAAAGGACATCATGAATAACTATTCCTTATTTACCATACCCTTGAAGAAATGATATATTTTCTTGGGGATATATATAGGTTTTTTTCTTATGGGTCAGCTGCAATATGGGGTGCTATTAGTTCTCTACAATATTCTCAGCTGTCTTGTTTCTCAATTGTCTGCCTGAAATTTATTGCAATACTCATGACCACAAACTGGAGAGTTGTGAAGATCACTTCTATTCTGTTTTTTATTATAGATAAAGGCATCCAGGTGTCCAGAGGTTAAATGTCCATTAGACAAGATTCAGAGTTTCTTAATTCAGACACAGTTTGTGAATATAGGTAACGAATAAACACAAAACTGGTACACACTATATGCTCATGTATCACAATCAGAATATACCTCTCACTTGGATTGTGCCTTATTGTTTTAACTCTGCATTCTACATTAAGCCTGGGTGGTACTTATGGGCATTGGCATGAATGAATTCTATGAGGTCAAGATTGTGCTACCCTGAGATACACAGTGATTTCTACAATCTAGCTTTGACCACACAGTTACCTCGCTTTTCCTTCTTTCTTTTTTATGCCAGACTTTAAATATTCAGAAAATAAAAGATGTTTTCCAAAAACAAAACAATCCAAACAGGTGCTCTGAAAAAGGAATTTTCATTCTTTACAGAATTAATCCTGCCTAAAGTACATGCAGCAGGAGAGAGGCATAGTAATGGGGCATAACTCTTTTAAAAGGAGTTCAGGACTCTGAAAGTGAAAAAGGAAGCGAATTGTGAATGTTTGTAGTCCCACTGGACAAACAAGATGGTCTGAGAGTGATACTCTTTCTTGGTGTTCAGAACAGCAGAGAGGTGTTAAGGTGGAAAATAACACATTTAGCCTAGATAATAGGCTGTTCATGCCCACAGATGCTTCTGACAATGATCTGTGGAAGCTTATATGTGGAAGGGAATATGTAAGTCAATATTCATAGAAGTAGGACTTAAACAGGTAAATTGAATCATGATTTAATTGAAAAACCATGAAACATCAAGTATTCAAGTTCTGACTTTGTCTTGGGCCTTTGAGATTCCTTATCTGAAAAACAGCAACAATAGCAGAACTTGTGTGTTAAGGCAGAACTCTGAGAATGATTCCTGAAAATATATATTCTTAAAAATTTCTTCTCCTTTGCAGTGTGGGTGGAACCTTTAACTATGATGAGTTTTGTGATTATGTTAAATTATATGGAAAAAGGGAGACTATCTGGGTAGACCTAATCTAATCACATGGGAACCTTATAAAAACTGATAGTTTTCTTCAGTTGGTGGTAGAAGAGGAAATGAGAGATTTTAGTCATAAGGGGGTTTTGATGTACCATTGCTGGTTTTGGAGATGGAGAAACCCATACGCCAGGGAATATTGACCTTGAGGCGAGAGTGACCACAGCTGATAGCTGTGCTATTTTTTGTGGTTAGATATGTTATTCTTAGTAAACCATAGACTCCAGGAATCTCAGGCTTCCATCTATAAGAGAACAATAGACTAACCCATATAGTTCTTATGAATACTAAATAGTAATGCACAATTATTCATGTGCTAGCACAAATTCATTTGCTAGTCTAGTCCCCAAAGAATGCTATCTACCTAATTTTAGAATAAATAGAAGTTATAATAGTGTAGAAAGTGAAGACTTAACTTAAGAACCACGACCTAGGGGCACCTGGGTGGCTCACTTGGTTAAATGTGCGGCTTCTGCTCAGGGCATGATCTCATAGTTCACGGGTTTGAACCCTGCGTTGAGCTCTGTGCTGACAGCTCAGAGCCGGGAGCCTGCTTCCGATTCTGTGTCTCCCTCTCGCTCTGAGACAGTTCATGCTGTCTCTGTCTCTCAAAAATAAATAAAAAATATAAAAATAAAACAACAACAACAAAAAAGGAACCAAGACCTAGACCTGGCAGTTTGGGCTTAAAGAAAACCACTTGGGGGAGAATACTTGGGGAACCAGATGAATAAAGGACTGAAAACAATATGAGCATCTTTTTTTCTTCATGTCAGTGAAGAGAATGGGTGCAATGAACCAAAGTTTTCTTTATCGTTGTTGTTATTTACACTAGGACTTCTCAGAGATTGATTGCAACATGCTGATCAGCATTGTTAATCTCTACCTGGAATTGGACTTTGTGTAGCTTATTTGATTATGACTCATGTACTATCTCTCTCTCTCTCCCCCTCCCTCCCCCTCCCCTCTCCACCCCTCTCCCACACTCCCTTTTAAAAATATCTTTCCTGATTTCTGTTTCTGCAAGAAAGAAGCATGGTAGTCACCACTCCATCCTAACAATAAGTAAAAAGCTGAACAAGCCAACAACCTGAAAAATCAATAGCTTTGTACATTCATAAGAGAAGTGAGATCATAGAGCAAGTCACTGTTCCAAAACTGGAAATAGACAGACAGACACACAGAGGTTCACAATATACAGGGAGAGAAACCTCCATGACAATCAGTTCTGGGGTAGGAAAAGCTGAACTCGAATTGATGGCTTGCTGGAGGATTGATGTGGACCAGTCTGAGTGAAAAACTCCAAGGGGACACAGTCATTTGGGTGGGGGGCACCTTTCTGAGTTTTGTCTGCAAGAGCTTGGTTAGTTTCTTGCCATAAATACCAGAGAAAATTCCCTTACACATCTCATCTGGCGAAGGTAGGAGAAAAGGAAACATTTTGAATGTGCCAAAACACTTGGTTTTCCTTAAAAAGGTCTGCCTTTAAGAGAAGAGAGTTAACCAGAGTCTAATATATTAGGTTTTATTAGAGCCTAATTGGCCTCCAGGAAAGGAAATACCCAACTATAGCCCACTCTGCCTTTCCCTGTGAGGTAAGGTACATACCCAACCATAGGCCACTCTGGCCATCCTATCCCCACTAAGGTCCCAAGAAACATTTGTGAAGTCTACAGTCCAGAGGCAGAGGCTTGCCACTCATAGGAACTTTAGACCGTTTCCCCAGTCCCCACACTTCACACACATTACTAAAGCCCTATTTAGAGCAGTTTTTTCCTGCTCAATACATCATACCTAGGTATTGGGGAAAAAAAAATCACACGACACACCAAAATGCTAAAACAAAACAAAAACGCACAATTTGAAGAGACAGAGTGAGCATCAGTCCCAGACATGATAGACATGTTGCAATTGTCAGGGTAGGAATTTACAAATATGATGAGTAATATGCTAAGAATGCTGATGGCTAAAATGGACTGCATACAAGATCAAATGGGCACTGTAAGTCAATGACAATCTTAAGAACCCAGAAGAAATGCCAGAGATCAGGAATATTGTAATAAAGATGAAAAATGACTTATTAGTTGACTGGACTCAGCTGAGGAAAGAATCTGAGTATATTTAATAGAAACCTCCAAAACTGCAAAGCAAAGAGAACAAAGACTGAAAACAAATATCCAGAGAAAGTGGGGTACCTACAAAAAGTTTAGCATACATACATACAATGGGAACCAGAAGAAAAAGAGAAAGGAAGAGGGAAAATATTTGAAACAATAACAGCTAAAAAATTCTTCCAAGTATATGTCAGACACAAAACCACAGATCCAGGAAGCTAAGAGAGCACTCCGCAGGATAAATGCCAAAAACAAGCAAACAAACAAAACCTACACCTGGGTATATCATTTGCAAAATACAGAACATGAAAGATAAAGAATAAAAATCACAACGAAGCCAGAGGACAAAAATACCTCACTTGTAGAGGAATAAGTAGGAGAATTACATCTGACATTTCAGAAAACATGCAAGCAAATAGCAGGAAGATTTAAAGAGTTGAGGAAAATAATAAGTAAACTCCAACCTCGAATTGTTACCTTGTGAAATTCTCCTTGAAAACTGAAAAAGAAATCCCTTCTCAGACAAACGGAAATGGAGATAATTTGTTATGGATAGACGTGCCTTGCAAAAAATGTCAAAAGAAGTTCTTTAGAGAGAAGGACAATAACTTCTGACATATATAAAAACTTTTTTTCCTATTTGAATCTATCAGATAACTGTATATTCAAAATAATGGTAGCAACAAGGCATAGATTATATGTGGTTATAGAGAAATGAAAGTATTTACACAAGATAGAGAGCAATTAGGATTATTTTTTTTATAAGGTACACATGCTGCCTGTAAAATGGTACAGTGTTATTTGAAAGTGGACTTGGATTAATGTAATTGTACATTGCAAACTCTAGGGCAATCACTAAAAAAGGTAAAGGAAAATATATAGATATCTATATATATATCTTTCTCTCTACATATATGTATATATATGCATCTACACATATATATACATATACATATATATCTGATATACTAAGAAGAAAAATAAATCCTATAAAATGCCCAATTAAAACCATGAAAGAAAAAGGGTATATGACAAAAAATGGAACAAAGAAAAAGCAACAGACTAGTAACAAGTATTTATACATATTATATCCAACTATATCAATAGTCATCTTCAATACCAGTTCTCTGCCGGCGCGGTGACGCGCGCCTGTAGACCCAGCTACTCGGGAGGCTGAGGCAGGAGGATCGCTTGAGCCCAGGAGTTCTGGGCTGTAGTGCGCTATGCCGATCGGGTGTCCGCACTAAGTTCGGCATCAATATGGTGACCTCCCGGGAGCGGGGGACCACCAGGTTACCTAAGGAGGGGTGAACCGGCCCAGGTCGGAAACGGAGCAGGTCAATACTAGTTCTCTGAGTGCCCTGATTAAAAGATAGAGATTTATAGTGTGACTCAAAGACAAGATCCAACTACATGTTGTCTACAGGAAACTCTTTTTAAAGTATAAAAAATGCATATAGATGAAAACTAAATAGATGAGAAAGATATACCATGATATACTAATGAAAGGAAAGCAGGAGTACCTATATTAATTTCAGACAGAGCAGACTCCAAACCAAGGAATGTTATCAGGGATAAAGAGGGATATTACATAATGATAAAGCAGTCAGTTCTCCAAAAATATGATAATACTAAATGTGTGTCTAATTAGAAAGGATAAATTTATGAGGCAAAACTGATAGAACTGAAAGGGGAAATAGATGAATCCACTCTCATTTGGAGGCTTCAACATTTCTCTATCAGAAATTGATGGATCCAACAGGCAAAAAGTCAGGGATGACATAGTTTACCTCAACCACAACATAAATCAAATATAATGAATATATATGGAATACATGTAATTTCTTGTGAAGCTCACAGGGAACATTCACCAAAATACACTATACGATAAGCTGTAGAACAGACCTTAACATATCTAATAAATTGGAAATTACACAATGACTATTCCAATATTATAATGGTTTTGAACTAGAAATCAACAACAGAAAGATAACTGGAGGTAACCAGGGTGGCTCAGTCAATTAAGCCTCTGACTCTTGGTTTTGGCTCAGATCATGATATTATGGTTTGTGAGATTGAGCCCTATATCAGGCTCCACACGAATAGTGCTCAGCTTGCTTAGGATTCTCTCCCTCTCTCTGCTCCCCACCCTCTCATGCAAGCATGTACACATTCTCTCTCTAAATAAACAAGCATTAAAAGAAGAGAAAGATAACTGGAAAATCCCCAAATACATACAAATTAAACTATGCACTTCTAAATGACATACGAGTCAAAGTAGAAATGTTGAGAGAATTTTTCAAAATAACTTAAACTAAACAAAAGGGAAAAAACAGCTTGCCAAAATTTGTGAGATTCAGCAGAATCAATGCAGAAGGGGAATTGTATAGCAAAAAATGTATTTATTAAAAGAAGAAAGAGCTAACCTCATTGAACTCTAAGCTTTAACTTTAGAAAAGTAGAAAAAGAACAAAAATCAAAATGTGAAGTATTAAATACAATTTAAATCCAATTAGCAAAAGACACGAAATAAAGATTTGAACATAAATCAATGAAGCTGAAAACAGGAAATCAATAGACATGAATTACTAATATCAGAAATGAAAGTGATATCACTACATATCCCATGGACATTAAAAGATAATAAAGAAACACCTCTATAACCACAGATTTGATAAGCTACTTAAAATGGACCAATTACTTTAAAGATTATCTTTGAAAGCACACACAAGAAGAAAAAGACAAGCTGAATACAATTACATCTATTAATCAATAATAATAATCTTTCAAAACAGAAAGCACCAGGCCCATATAAGATCACTGACTGATGAATTCTACCAAACATTAAAGGAAGATTTTATACCAATTATCTAAAATCTCTTTCAGAATATAGTAGCTAAGGGAATACTTTCTAACTCATTTTATGATGCCACTATCCCTTTATTACCAAAACCAGACAAAGCGATATTACAAGAAAGTAAAACCACAGACCAGTATCTCTTGTAAATATAAATTCAAATATCCCCAACAAAATATTAGTAAATTGAACCCAGCAATATATAAAAAGAATTATATACCACAGTCAAGTAGGACTTATTCCAGATATGCAGGGCTAGTTCAGTCAAATGTAATCCATCACTTCCATAGGCTAAAAAGGAAAAATCACAATCATATCACTAGATGCAGAAAAAGCATTTGAGAAAATTTAATACACATTCATGATATAAAAATAAATATTATCAATGAGGACTAGATGGGAGGTTCCTCAACTTGATAAAAATATCATTAAAAAATCTACTTTTAACCTCCTACTTAATGGGAAACTGCTAGCTTTCCTACTAAGATGAGGAATAAGAAAAGATGTCCCCTCTTACCACTGCTTTTCAGCATTGTACCTATTGAAAAGGAATAAGAGAAGAAAATGAGAAAAATTATACTAATTGGGAAAGAGGAAATAAAACTTGAGTCACATGTGACATGACTGTTTACATGGACACTCCAAAGAACTGACATATGCACTTAAGCACAAACTTATGAGCAACCCTCCTGGGACTAAAGTGATTATAGAAAGGTTGTAGGATACAAGGTTAACATATAAAAATCAATTGCTTTCCTATATACAAGTAATAAGTGAAATTTGAATTAAAAGCACAATATTCATATTAGTAATTTCCTAAATATAAATCAAAGTATATATGAGATCTATATCAGAAAAACACAGGCCTACAATAAATGAAATGAAGAAGAACTAAATATTGGAGAGAGATTTCATCTTCATAGATGGGAATATGGGATTGGCAAAAGAATAGACAAATCAATAAATCAGGATAGACAGCCCAGAAATAGAACCCCATACATATAGTCAACTCATATTTGACAGAAGAGTAAAATGATATTACATTGGAGGAAAGATAAGCTTTTCAAGAAATTCTGGAAAAACTAGACATCTACATGTATAAAAAGTAAAGTCTAGGGGCACCTGGGTAGCTTAGTCAGTTAAGTATCAGACTCTTGGTGTCAGTTCAGATCATGATCTAAGTGTTGATGGGATTGACCCTCCCTCCCAACATTGGGCTTTGCTCTGGCAGCATGGAGCCTGCTTCGGATTCTGTGTCTCCCTCTCTCTCTAACCCTGCCCTGCTCACACTGTCTCTCTCACTCTCAAAAATAAAAATAAACATTAAAAAAATTTTTTTAAAGGTTAATTATGAAGACACTAAAAAGATCAGTAGTTATCCTGGATTGGTGGGGAGAGGGGGATGAACAGGCAGACATGGGATTTATAAGAGAGTGAAATACTCTCTTTGATACTATAATGGTAGATGCATTCCACTACCAAAGTTATCCAAACTAACAGAATGTACACCAAGGGTGAACCTTAATGTAAACTATGTTATTGGAGTGATAAAGTGTCAGGACCTAAGTTTAATAATTATACACATGTCTCACTTTAGTGTGGGATACTGATAATAAGAAAATCACATGCTTAAGGGCAAAAGTATATGCGGCATCAGTGTGTCATCCTTCCAGTTTTTCTGTAAACCTAAAAGTGTTCTAAAAACAGTCTGAAAAATCTCATCAGCTTTATTCATTCAATTAGCATATTTACATCCATGATGTTTTAGGCTCTGTGCCAGGGCTGGAGATAGAGTAGAATTCAGGATAAATAGAATTCTTGCCTTAATGGGAATAGAAACATTATTTCTGCTAAGTAGAAGCGGATCAGGTGGTCTCTATTTCTTTTCTTTTTCCTTTTTTTTTTCTAGCTCTTCCAGTTCATTTTCTTCTTTTCTAAGCTCTGTTAGGCTTACACTTTGTCGTAAACTTTTAGCTGCATTAGAATATTTAACGAGGTTTCTAGTCTTCTAAGTCTCCATGACACTATTAGCATTAATGAGAGATAGGGACTATTTTTTCTGGCTTTCAAGAAGTTTTCTCAGTAATCATATCCATGTAGAATTCCTTAGTATTCTGAATGTAAGTAACATGTTTCACAGTCGGCAATGTGTATTTTCTAGCACACAACTGTAAGTGAATATTCTTCAGTGATTGTACGGGGCATGTATATACACTATAAGTTTCAGCGACTAGAAGTAACAGCAATCAAGAAGAAAAGTGGCTATTTTTCTCCTATCCAACTGAAAATGTATTAGTTTATGAGCTTTATAAATCAAAGAATTCATTGGAGAAAAATTATTTTTCTTACAAGCATGCATATACTGTGAACTGAGAATTGTTCCTAAGTGTTCCTAGAAGAAATTAGCTTTTTATTTTGACTTTCTGATCAAATTAATTCTACAAATTTCTTTTAGCAGTATTTGTGTTGCATAATACTATAAAACTTAAAATATTAGTTACAGAAAAATGTTGAAAGTTATGAAATAATTTCTGGACAAAATTAAAAAACCCTCTGGCTGAATTCTCTATGTGACTATTCAAAATTCCTGAAGAGAATAAGTGATTGTGAATAATGGTGCCCCAAAGGTGTGCTTATGGTCTCCTAATTTCAGTATTTCACCATAATAACAAGATTTATGATAATTTTAGTTGTAGTTGGATAGTAGCTTTTCTCTGAAAAATTGAGGAGGTATCATTAAACATGTTAATAGTAGGATACTTCTAGGATTAAATAAAAAGAACAAATTAATAATTTTGATTGAAAAATATTTATTAAAGAATTTCAAGAACTTATTAGCAAATTTATTACTTTTCAAGCTATAAATTTTTCTGTGAGTAAAACTAAAAATTTTTTACTATATCCTGTGGTTCTTAATAGTCACTAAGCACTGGTTATAAGGCAGACATTGAGTAAGAATCAATAGGAAATACAGGAGCAAGATTCTGAATGTATACTTAGTAAAAGAAATCTTCTAAATATCACGGCACTAACTAAATGAAACCAAAGGTGATTGGTGCTTAGTTATATCAAGGAAATGGTAAAATGAAAATAAATAATTAGGAAAATAATGTCACAGTCAAGGTGAATCCCAGAAGAGGATTATCTATTATAAAATGTGATATTTCATAATTTTTAGAAAGGTAATATATTACTTGATGCATTTGATAAGAATCAATGAAATACCGATTTGTAGCATCTCATAAGGCTGAGATTTTCATTAAGATTATTGTAGACCCTGTTGTACTCCATGACTTGAGATGGATCCTCAGATATAGCTGATTTTTACTTGTAATGTCTTCACATTGTGTTCGTTAATATTTACTGCCTCTGCCTACTAGCCATATGATGTCTGTTGAATGTGGAATGTTGCAATAGCCTTTTGAGTTTTTACTTCTCTTCCATGCCAAGTCTAGGAATGCTATATAATATAGTGTTAAATTGTGGCCTTTTGTTAGGAAAGCCTGTTATACCTTTTCTATTGTTTAAAAAAATTTTTTTAATATAGTTTATTTTTGAGACAGAAGAGACAGAGCACGAGTAGGGGAAAGGCAGAGAGGGAGACACAGAATCTGAAACAGGCTTCAGGCTCTGAGCTGTCAGCACAGAACCCCATGCAGGGCTTGAACCTATGAACTGCGAGATCATGACCTGAGCTGAAGTCCAACGCTTAACCGACTGAGCCACCCAGGCACCCCTACATCCTGTGCTATTATTAGTTTTGTGATACTGGGCAAATCACTGGTGTCTCTGAAAATTGAGAATTAAAAAAAATCACATGCTTTATAGAGTTATGAATATCAAATGCATTAATGCAGGTAGAATGCTTAGTGCCTGGCATGTAATAATGATTTATTCACTATATCATATAAACATAAGAAGATATTAGATCATTTGAGCAGAAAAGTGACAGTCAGTGTGCTGTTCCTGGAATATCTGCTTCCTGAATCCTAAACAGGTTTATACAAAGAAGAAGCCTAGTTATAATCCCAGTTAAAAAAAAAATAAGGTGATATAATATTCCTGGCAGGAGGTAACTATCTTAGTTCTGGCTGCCCTAGCAAAATACCAGATGTAGTTACAGAGACTTAAACATTAGACATTTGTATTTCCATAATTCTGGAGGCTGGAAGTCTGAGATCAGAGTGATAATATGGTCAGTTTCTGTTGACGGTGCTCTTCCTGGCCTGCAGGTTACTGACATGTTGCTGTATACTCACATGATCTCTTCTTTTTTCTCTGAAGGTTGGAAGGAGAGGAAGGAAAGGAGTGGGGGTGGGGCAGCCTCCTCTGGTGTCTCTTCTTTGATCAGGGCCCATTCTCATGACCCCATTTAATCTTATTTATCTCCTTACAAACTCTATCTCCAAATACAGTCACATTGGGGTTAGGGCTTCAACGTATACCTTTGGGGCAGGGGAACACAGTTCAGTCCACAGCATTGATGAAGGCCTACAGTAGATAGGCAGTGGGAATCAGATCAGATAAATGAGAGTGATGACCTAGTTCCATTAAAGATCGACACAATCTGACATCTGTCTGGCAAAGGGAAGGAAGATAGTCATCAAATTGAAGATGACGGCAAGATGGCTAACACAGGTGACTGGAAGAAAGTGGTACACTAACAAAAATTAAAATGGAAGAGAAGCAATTTGGTGCAGGAAAGTGATGGTTTCAATTGTCACTTTCCAAAAGGCAGTTAAAAATTTAGTCACTAATATTGTGTGTACTGAGCATTCTGCTGGGACCTTCAAAATGAACAGTGAGTAGGGACAGTTCTCTCTTCAAGAGATTCCTAGTTTAGTGAAATGTTGGACTAGAACTTAGTGGAAAACTCAAGGATGAAGTTTAAGGACTCACACACATTGAGGTGTTAGTGGAAATCATATGTTTGGCAAAGAACCAGGATGATGTATGGAGTATGCTTTAATTGTTCCAAATATTACCATCGTAATGATTGCATAAAAACTGCACAGGGGTATACATACAAATATTAAAAAATATTTTTAAGAAAAACATTTAAAACCAACTGTATTTGGAAGTCAGTGCAGACATTTCATGCTTAGTGAAATGAAACAATAATTAAGGTCCTGATTAACATTTGTTTAAGAAGGGCAATGAGGACTATCACATGCTTCAGGTGTGTTGTTCAGCAATGAAACACAAATCCAATAAATGCTCTTTTACGTCTTTTCTACACGTAGTTCTTCATCTTTAGCCCACAAAGGAGAAATTCGTAAAACAACTCTTGCAATAGACGGGAAACAAGAGTGTTCTCTAGAGTAGTCCCAAGAAGCCTCGGTTAGTTCTTCACACAAAGCAGCAGACATTCACAGTAGTTCATGGAGACTTTAGCTTTTACTTAGGTTTCCAGGAAAAATCCGTTGTGACCCAGGGTGAAAGTGGAAAGTAAGTTGGGATTTTATAGCAAAGGACTTAGGGAGAACAGATCATAACTTGTGTTTAAAATGAACATGTCAGTGGTGAGGGGCAGTTTGTACAGCTGCAGGAAAGACTGTGGGAAAGTGTCTAGCAACTTAATAAACGTGTTGTCTCATTCACAATTTAAGGTTGGAGTATGGTTAGAAAACACTCCCTTCTCATTCTCTTCATCTTCAGATGAATGGGTTAATAGAAGAAAGGAAAAATGTCACCAGGCGAGGGTCTATGAGAATTTTTTTCTTTTTGTCAAGAAAGGAAACTATAGACAATCTTTGTCCATTCTCTTTGTATAAGCAATGAATGGAGAAGATATTAGGCACACGTTGTATGGCTCAAATGCTTTATAACTTAGGAGTTTTGATAGTTCAATGATTTTTATTAAAGATTTTATTTTGTACTAAAAAATGTATGATTTCCATTTCAGTAGGTTCTTGTGGATACCAAGGAGTATTTTTGTTAATGGAAAATTCAAGCAAAACTTTAGGAAGACTTTAAAAATCTTTTCGAGGTGTCTTGCCCATTAATAGCAGAGCAAGTTCTAAGAAGTCTCAATCCTGGTGTGTGTGTGTGTGTGTGTGTGTGTGTGTGTGTGTGTGTGTTTCAAATAATAAAAGGGTTTACTGGCAACTTAAAATACATATATTGCACATTGTATGATAAAAAGTTCCTATTACTCTGAGGGCTGTAGATCTGTGTTGTCTAGTAAGTTAACCACTAGTCATATGTGACTCTTTATACATAACATAATATTCCTAAAAATTAAAAATTTAGGGATGCCTGGGTGGCTCCATCCATTGAGAGTCCAACTTTTGGTTTTTGCTCAGGTCATGATCTCACAGTTCCTCTGATGGAGCCCTGTGTAGGATTCTAAGCTGACAGCACAGAGCCTGCTTTGGATCCTCTCTCGTCGTCTTTCTCTGCACCTCCCCTGCCTGTGCTCTCTCTCTCAAAATAAAGAAATTAAAAAGTTAAAAACTTAGTTCTTGATTTGCATTAGCTGTGTTTCATTTTCTCACTAGTCACACAGTCTTGAGGTTACCATGTAGGACAGCATGGTAGAATTTATGGAACATTTTTATCAGCACAGAAAGTTCTATTAAATAGTGTAGTGATTGTCTAAAATTTATTTTAGACCAAGTCCCTACCCTGAATAGATCACTTAACGTGGAAAACAGAGATTAAGTAATTAATTAGAATGTTTATTAAAAACGTCAAGAAAAGGCTAGGTTCTAGAAATAGAGTTGAACGTGAGAAAAGTAAGTTGTTTGCTGTGATAGAGCTTACAGTTCTCAAAATAAATATTTTTCTAAATTTCATACTCTTCTAGGAATCATTTCTTCTTAGGAATCAGGCTGGCCTATTAATTTTAACCTTGTTAAACTCTGAGCTTGGTACATATGACTCCACATAATCACATTCACCCTTTAGGGTTGTTGCTCTAGATATAACCAAGAATTCATGTCCAAGTAATTGTCAAGCAACAAGTCATAGGCATTGTCTTCTGTTTCCAAACTTTTACATTCAATGGATTCAGAAACCATATATGAAACTAAGGGGGAAGAGAAATGATCCACAAGTTGTGACCAACTGGGAACTCTGCACTCCATATCTTGTTTATTATGCCACTAATAAAGTATTATTAGAAATGGATCCTATAGATTTTCAAGTCCTTGAGGGCAGAGGAGTTGCTATAAAGTAAACTGCAGCTGGGTGGACAGAAGAAATGTTAACGTGCTACAGTGCAGCTATCTGCAGTTCTGAATTTGCCAGCAGTAGACAGATTCACCTGGCATGTAACAGGACAACATCAGGTGGCTCTGTTTGAGGTAAGGCTCCATGCAGCCAGAGAGATGAAGAGACTAAGCTACAGAATGTGACGAGTGTTAAATATGAGTGTCCCTGGCCAAGCTTGTATTTGTTGGCACAAGGATTACCTGTCACACCCAGGGATTTTAGTTCCACATTTACATATGCATTGTAATGCTGTCAATGACATTTATGAACACTCAAGAAAGAGTGTACTTCATTAATTGAGGGAATCATTTTTGTTGTCCTTTAGTATTTATTTTACAGATTGCGGGAATAATGTGGACAAGTATAAAGGGTTACAACCAAGATTTAAGTCTGTGCATTTGCTTCTCTTTATTTGGTTCAGAGTCTATGTGTGAATGGAATTTTCACAATTTTCTGAATCTTTATTATGATTTCAGGAATGCTTCACCCACAGAGAACTGTTAACAATTTGTGAATGTCCCATGCTGTTTACACTTTCAAGATTTTACTCACCATACATTTCTGGAATGTCTTCTACTTGGGCAACATTTTTATTCATCCCTCATAATCAAACTCCAGTTCTTTCATTCATACCTTCCAAAAATGTCTATTGGATATTCATTATGCTCCAAGCACATTATTCAACTATGGAGAAAGGAATGAAAATAAGAAGTCCTTGCCCTCATGAGAAGCAAAGAAGTCTTTGGAAGATGCAATAAAAATAAACAGATATAATTTTAAAGGCATGACTGTGTTACATGAAGAAAGCTAATACAGGGTAGAGAATATGAGTGAGTTACCTTCGGTAAGTGTCAGAGATGCACTTTAAGGAAGGTATAGTTGAGAAAACTTCCAAATAGGATAATAATAATAGAGTGAGCCACAACAAATGGAAAGCTTCTAAGCACAAAAAAGACAAGAGTAATAAAAGCAGAAGTGGCGAGGAGGGAGGAGTGAGAGAGGAACTCAGAGAGTGAGGCAGAAGGCAGGATGAAGTAGGGCATGTTGAAATCATGGCATTGAGTTTACACTTTATGTGCCTGGAAGCCATTGGAAATGTTGAGACAGGAAGTGATATGATCTGTTTTAAGATTTAGAAAGGTCACTTGGCTGCGAAGTGGGGGCTAGATTATAGGGTCAGAAATGGAAGCCAGGAGACCAGTGGGGAGATTATTGAAGTATGAAAGATGACGAGGACTTACTTATGGAAACTAATCAAATTCAGGATAAATTGAAAAGTTAGAAGTTATGTTACTTGCTGATGTATTGGGTATGACATGTAAGGAAAAGATAGGAGCAAAAGATAAATTTTTGTCCTGAGCAATTAGATGAATGCATTCAACTAGGGTAGGAGCAGATTGTGTGCATAGGTGTCCTATAGAGAGAGTTATGCTTTAACCATCATAAAGCCTTGAGATTCCTACAGGTGAAACTGTCACATAGACAGCTGGAAACATGTATTTAAAGGTTGGGAGTCATCATTTTACTGATGACCCTTAAAAGCCAAAAGATTGACTGAGATGACTGAGAGGGGGTGTAAATAGAGAAGAGGGGGAAGTTCAAGGACTAAATTCATGAACCCTATATCCTATATAAACTGGAAAGAAGTAATCACTTTCTCCAGTGAACTACCAAAACCCCAATAATTCCATTATACATATCATATATGTAGAATATATATTCTATATAATTTATTATATGTATTTTATGAATTATATATATTCTATAATATATATATAGATCCTTTGACATAGGAGCTAGTCACATTATACTGTGGTTATTTTAATTTACTCTTTATGTCTTCCTAATAGGTTTCATATTTTCTATCATGAGTGTCCCTTCCTGAGCTTACCACATAGTAAACACTCAATAAATGTCTGCAGAATGAAGGTATGGCTAAACAAATTTTTGTGTGATTTGGCCAAGAAAATTTTCATAACATATTTATGGGGAAAATGATACAAAATAACATAAATCTATTACTGAATGACAACAATAATCTATTCCTCTGTAAACAAACATTTTACTGCTCTTCTATGAATTCCCTATATTTATTCTTGACATGTCCCCAACTTTCATTTTGCTTTTATCTCATTTCTTCCATATAAATAACTCCTTCTCATTCTGTTACTTATTACTTTTCTTTAGAGACCAAGCAACTTTTCCATCATGCAATTTATTTCTATCACTGGCCATGACTTTGCCACCCATTCCAAATACAGGTCAGTTTCCACAAGGATGCACAGTCACCGTCTATTGCCTCCATGGGTCAGACTTTGGGTTATACATAGCATAGGAGGCTCAACACTACAGACTTAAAAGAGTATACAGTTTCTCAGATAACACACCTTTGCCTGCGGACAGGTATCTGCAGATGATTGGCTTCAGGTTGTTTGCCTTCGGGAGCTCATTGAAAGTCAATGCAAATGAGGCCATTTTGCTTAGCAGAAGACATTAACCTGCAGGAACCTTGTAGGCACTGGTGTATTTTAGACCCACAACCATGTACATCTTAAACATATGTATGACATTATACGTTAATTATAAATACTAGGTCAACAAAGTGAGAGATACTCAATAGAGTAAGTGAAGGAGAGGCTGTGTCAAAAAGCAGAATCATCCAATTACAGAGGATGTTTTTTGTCCCCTTCCTTATTTTGTCTCCTTCATCTCTGCCCCCATTCTAGCCCTCATTCTTCCACGGTTGTAAGAAAAGATCATTTGAAAAATAATCTTAAGGAATGTTGATAAATGGAAAACATAAGTGAACCCAGAGCAACTTATTTGAAATTCTATTGTGCTTTAAATATAAGAAATTCATTTCATTTTCAAAAAGTCACATAGGGTTCAAAAACATTTTTCTATTTCTGAATTACACCAAATATTATACCGAATGCTAAAGTTTAACAATTCAAGGCCATACTGAGTTGCAAATCTGGGTAGTAGTTGAAAGGCTGTTCTAGATTTTCTGCTTCTTAAAATTGTTAGCACTTTTAGGTATATTTTATCAGTGAAAGTATTAAAACACACACACACACACACACACACAAAACCTCACCTTGTTGCCTAACTAACCACCTCATGTGATCCTTTCCTAACTGAGCAGCCCTTCAGGGCTTTCTTAGTCCGCAATTCATGGGCATACTCATGCCTAAATGTTGCCTTAGGAACTAACCATTTCACATATGTATGTTCTTTCCCGTCTTCCTCACTTATAACTTTCCTCGAACTAGTAAATGTATTCTCTACTTTCTATATAACTTTTCAACCCTGCCTCTACAAACATGTTTTGAATTGAATTGTAAAGAAAATTCTTAAAAATAAAATGTTGCTTTAATGTACAATGGAGTTTAATGTAAGTGATATTCTTGAGATTCAAGACTGTTTTGGAGAGGGTTGAAAGGAAGTTATATTGCTTTATGCATATTATACAGCACACAAATTAAAACATATATTTGACATTTGCAAGGGATTTAGACTCTGCTATAATTTCATGTGCAGGTGGGTGCTTAATAAATAATTTTTGGTGATAAGCCAAGAATATGCTGTATATAGGATTTGAGCATATGCTCCCTGATAGTAATGATAAAACATATGTTTAAAAACATTTCCATCCAAGCCTGGGACATATTGCCTCCATCTTGTACTGAACATCTCCTCCAAAAAGGCCTTCTCATCTTGAAATTAAAACGTTTTAAAATCTAAGAACGTTCCCTTGCTCTAGTTCTTCTTCCTGCTTGCCAATAGCATAACCTTCAAAAATATATGTCTGATAGTGCCTGTCGTGCTCAAAAACTTTCCAAGTCTAAAACACGGCACCCGGGACCCTGCACACATTTACGATCTGATCTTAATCTACTATGCCTTCCCTGTCTTGTTTTTAGCTCCGTTTCTCCACCCACCCTATTATACAGCTATATTGTTCACTGTTCTCTGAACACATGACAAAGGTTCACACTCCATGCTCTTTTTAGTACTATTTAATCAGGCTCGAATGTGTTTTCCAACCTTTCTGCTTGGTGAGCTCTCTTCAGACTAATCCCCTTTTTGAAAAGTTTTCTCCTCTGAAATCTCATCCCACTTTCTTCAGCCTTCTCTGCCCTGCCCTTGTTCATCCACAAACTTACCTGTGTCAGATTGGCTACTCCCTTATTTGCGTCTCACACTCGCCTCGGCCGATCTTTATGAAGTGTGGGGTGTAGCTCAGGATGCGGGGATAACCACGGTCGAGCAACATCCTTAGGAGATTCTTCACATTGACTCTGCCCATTTTGGATACGGCATTTATTTTGTTTTGAAAATAGATTTTAAATGTCAGAAATAACATGTTTTTGTGCAAAGACTGTAAGCATTAAAGTTGTACATGATTAAGATATGGGGGAAGTATGTAGAGAAAGTAGAAAACTATTCAATTACATCCGTTCCCAAATGCTGAAGTAAACTTTTTAAACCATTTGATGTATATCCTTTTGGTGTTTTCTTTCTATATACTTTCTCATATGTAGAAGACCAGATATTTTTTTTAAGAAAAATTTTATCTTTATAACATGCAGCTTGATTTTATTCAGTTGTTCTCTTTGTACATCTAGTCAGATTGACCTTAAACCTTTATGTCTTATTTTATATTCTATACCTTCACCTTTTAAGATCTGCATAAGTGGCTGTAAATTACTTATTTATTATTTTTATTGGTATTGAGTCTGTTTCCAATTGTTTAGTATAGTCAACAATGCAATGGTATATTTCCTAGAATACATGTTTTTTTGTTTTTACCACTAAGGATACCAAAAACTAGGGTCCACCTTGCTCGGACGTCTATCCACAGGCATAACAAGAGGTTCATTAATTCAGGTGGGAAAAAAGTATAAAAAAGGGAATAGTAGAGAGACACCTGGATGACTCAGTTAAGCATTCAATTTTTTATTTCACCTCAGGTCACAGTCTCACAGTTTGTGAAATCGAGTCTTGCCTAGGACTCTGGGCTGCCAGCATGGTGCCTGCTTGGGATTTTCTCTCTCCTCTCTCCCCACCCTTCCCCTGCTTGCACACACATGTTCTTTTTCTCTCAAGATAAATAAACAAACACTGAGAAAAGGGAATAGGAGACACTGAAGAAATTGAAACTGTGAAACACAAATGTCATATGTGGCTTCCTTATTTAAGCATGAGTATAAGTAGCAAACCATAAATACTAATTAGCACAGTGTTCATATTATTTTCCGATCTCACTCCTCATATTAATATCTGAAGCCCTTAGCGTGTGGCTAAAGAAACTGCCTCTGACCTGATTGATTTGGAGTATTTCTTTTCTTCAGCAGTCAACATTCTTCTTCGTCATCTTCATCATCTTCTTTTAAATTCCGTGTAGTACTTTGTTCACATTCAGCCAGTTTTTTAAAAAATTATTTTAGCTTATATATGTCTCTGACCAGTGTCTTTGGATAGGAAGCGACTTTTAGTTTTGTTAATGTTGCTACTTGCTACTCTTCAGGCAGAGAAAAGAGTGCTACTTTTGAGAAAGAACTCCTAGAGTTGGGGTGGTCTATTAGGCAGATCTTGTGAAGAAGCCTTATCCTGTATCTCTCAGGCCACAGAAGCCTCTGCTTTTACCATTTAACCATCTCCCATCACCATGTTGTAGGTTGTGTTGACATCTGTGTTCACATATTATTGTGCCTATTTGTATACGTGTCCTTCCAGCAGGAACGTGAACCACCTTTAGAAAGGACCCATCTTCATAGTATCCCTCTCTGCTCTGCAGAATACCTGACTGAAATTAATTGCTCAATCAATTTTTGATGAAAGAGTTACTGTAGGTATAAGTAAATTTTCTCTTTATTAAAGATGGAGTTATAAAGTCAGTGCATTTTAAATGTATTTAATGATATTGATCAGATTGATTCAGTTGAAATTGTACGTGTTGTTTGAAAAGAAAAAAAAAGATAGCCATATCTCAGAATTCTTATTCCCAAGTACAGTTTAAATTTTTTCTTAAGGACTTGAACAGCCTCCTCTTTGGGGTATAGCTATTTTAAAAATAAGGAAGAGAAGAAAGATCTGGAAAATCTTTTCGTTATAAAGCATGGAAATCCAATGGCCATTTTTAATGTCTTGCACAAAAGCAGGGTTCCCTTCACCCTGGGGAGGAAAAAGTGGCTGAAAGAAAAGTTACAGGGCAACTAATATTTAGAGAAAATAATGCTTATTTGGAAAAAGGAAACTGCTTATGCTTCAACTTGAGGAATAATTTTCCCTCATCATAATTAGAGCTTATTCTTTACAGTTATTTTCTTCATCTTTCTCTTAGAAGACAAATTAGAAGCCAGCTAGAAAGGGCACTCTACAATTTTCTCACAACCGACTCTGTTCATTCATGTTCTCTGTGAATATGTTGACCATCTGATGATAGAATGAACACATAATGGAGGCAGCAAACTACCCCTGCTGTTTAAACCCTTCATTTTCATTTATGCTGGTTGCTTCCACCGTACTTCTGCAAATCATTATATTTCTTTGTAGGAACAATTTTGACTGTCATTGCTCCTAGCAGATTTCTTTAAATGTGCTCTTTGAAAAATCTGGCCAGAAATGTTTTTGAAAACCATATATGCAGTGCCTTTACCCCAGCACCTGAATGTACTCTGCCTCTCTTGAATGGAAGAAGGAACAAGGAAATACAGTCTGCCCTGAATTCAGTCTTCTGTATAACATGGGGTGATCCATGTTTGGCTTTCTAGAACATATTGCCTGGTCACTGATAGTAGCTTCTACTGTAAGGATATTCTTTACATGCTCACTGAGCTTTGCAGCTCTATCCTATGTGATCATTTTGTATAGTCTAGCAATTTTTATTAAGTATATACGTGCCTACTCTGGTTTTACATAACCAGAGTAGTTTTCTCTCACGATCCTCTCTTCTGCACTTCCTCAATGTCCTTCTTCAGGTAAGTGAACGGTAGAAATAGAAACCCCAGCCTCCAAATCATTTGAAAATATTACATGTGAAGTTTTACTTAGGATTTATTTGTCCAGAGGACTACCAATATTTTTTTTTATTTTGTGTTTTGAATTCTTTCCTCACCGCGCTAATTGTAAGTACAGCCATGATTGTTCAGGCCTGCTTTAAGACCTTTAGCACTGAAGTTCATAATCCAATGTGTCAGGCATTTTATATTGATCTGTGTCTTTACAAAGTGTTTGACTTCTGCAGTCTCCTTTCATAGTGGAAAACAAGCAAATATAGGAGTATAATATATTCACTACATAGTAGTAAGTTTAGAAATAGCTAAATCACACACAATGTTTTTTAGTCTTTTACATAAGGATTGTATCAGTATGCAGGGATCTTTGAGATACAAGGCAATTATGTACCTTTACTGAAACATTTTTTTTTTCTTGACTAAAAATATTCACCCAGAAGTCTCAAAACCCCATGGAATCACACCAAACTGGTAGTAGACATCCAATTGTCAATTTTAGTTGACATATTAATCCGTCTCTCCCTTGGCTATGCTTTGGTAAGTCAACTGCATTGTATTAATCAGAAGGCTAGTGGATGGAATTGGATAACAATATTGTACAAGGGGAAGAATGTGGGCAAAATACATAAATTCATATCTGGCCTTGCACTGAAGTAGAGAATTCTAAGTCTAAGAGTTAGCTGTCAATTTATATTCACTAAAATCAGAAAGCAGCTACCGCCAAAGATACTCACTGATTTAAATGAATATAATTTTCAAAGATTTTGGAGAATTAGTAGAACTTATTTCTCACAAGCAGACGTTTCAAACTATGGGCAGTCTTATGCATACCGTAAAAACGTAAGACTGCACTGCACCTCAATCCATTAGGGTCGCCATTCTGACCCTGTTCAGTAATTCTAAGTTAACTCCAAACTCCACTTGACATTTACTACTAAATGATATTTGGAAATGTAATTCCTAGCCAGTTTTTTATTTTTTGGTTTATGGTGTATATCGAGAAGATGCAGAACACTTTTCAAGTCATTATTTATTCAAAATATATTAATTATTCTAATCAAGAATTTAGTAGTGCTTTCATTAGCTTTGCCTCTGTAACTCCCCAAAGAGTTGCATTGTAGAGATTATCAATTCAGTGTATTTTTATGACATATTTGATTAGAAGTGATAGAACATTCAAATTATATGACCAAAGTGAGAAATAATTTTTCTACTTTTCTAGTTCTGATATTTTGGGAGAATAAAAGAAAGTTTCCTTCTTATTCATCTTCCAGGTAGCCTTAAAATATTTGGCCTAGTCAAAATAATAAGTGAGAATTCACACAATATTTTATCTCTAGTAGTAACCTAGAACCAGGAATGAGTTGGGGATAAATATGAAAAGATAGAAGAATAGGAGAATTTGACACACTAATGGGAATTCACAATTATAACTATTCCTCACAAAGGTACTTTTAAATTATTTCGTATGTTTGAAATCTAAATTTTACCACCTAAGTATTTTTCATTCAGATGACAGAAAAACAGTTTAACTTATAAAATTATAACTAAGTCAGAGACATTTAGCCATTTTCATTTTCTAGGTGAGATTTCCAGGATGGTTGTATAGAATCTCCTGACTTGCCTGTAAATATTTAAAGGAGAAGAAAGAAAAAAGGATAATCTGTTTCTTAGTGACTTACCAGCTATATTTGTCACCATGTGATAAAACACTTCTCATCCATGTTTCAGTCTCAAATGTCACTTCCAATCTTTTCTTTTTTTTTTGTAATTGTTAATAAGAAAACATCTGGATTTTAAGCATGGAAATAAAAGGAAAATATTGTGTAAATAGAATGGAATGTCTCTCCAAACCATGTCCACTAAAATGTACCTATACTACTCGGATTCTAAGAATGCTGCTTTGTAGGTTTTGGTTCAATAAAATGATGGATAAATTCTAGAATAAAGTTTTAAAAATAGCAAGCTTATACTTGTACCATCTGAAAGCTGTGTTTGCAGACCCAGAGTCTGTGGATTTCAACTTGACAGTAGGAAAAGCTTTTCAGCAACAAAGTAATGGTGGATGGAAACAGTCTAGTTCATTAACAGCCAGTTCTTCAAGACCCAAGGGAGGGGATAGTTAGAGCCAATTCCTCATGGGTAGCAGAGTATCTCGTAAAGACATAGCTGTACAGCTAATGCGAACTTAGAAATGGATGCCAAAGGCTGTATTATCATCTTACAAATCCCACATATCTTCAGGACACTGATACTTGACAGTGAACAAACAATTCACAATTTATATAGATAAAAAGAGATATACCTAAGCTGCTTTCATATTTGAAGGAGAATTAAAAAAAATCTTTTTGCCAAATTCTTTGTATCTATGTGCAGGACTATAATATATTCCCTTGCCTGGGATAAAACATTAACTGCAGGAGTCCAGTTCCAGCAGGTCCAGGGCTCTCTGAAGGATGGATGGTGTCAGTGAAAGGGAGCGAGAGAGCCTCAGTTTCTTTTTGATCAGGCAGGCATCTCTGTACCGAGTCAGCTTTGTTTATTGAAAAGAATGTATGGGGTACAAAACAGAAGTGGCCATTTGCCTTAGACCATGATTTCTGAGATAAATTCTTTAGTATGTAAAAATTTCCCAGAACATAGATTGGTAGAAGACTTATACATAATCTTTATCAATAGTGATTGATGTAGGTGACTTAGATGCTTATCACATGGGGAAGGAAGGGATCTTTAGCATTCAAATACAAGGCCATGTTTTTAGAATAGCAAAGACAAGAGTTAATTCTTTTGTGAGCATGGATCAATAGCCTATTTTCTGGAGGGGAAGAAAAACCGTTTTTTTGAGAAATGTAACATTTGCTCCTGTAATCACAGAAGAAGAAACTCCTATAATAAGTTTTTCATAAGGTACAATTCACATATTTTTAGCATAAGAAGGCGAGTCACTCTTGATATCAGTCAGTCAGGCACCTTGGGGGTCAGTGCTCTTCAAGTAGACAATGAGTGGGGGCTGAGTGGGTGTAGACGCCAGTCGCCATCTGATGCTGGGAGGCCTTGCAAACCTGCCTTACTTCAGAAATGGCTCCCAGCACTTATCAATCCAAATCAAGAAAGTCCAATTTTCAACAGGAATTTTGGATAATTTGAGATCATAAGGAGAAGCCCGTATTCAACAGTGCACCTGAAGTATTTGGAGTGATTGCCTTGGATGCTTGCATAGTAGCTGTGCCCTAACTTCTGAATATGAAATGTTTTGAAATATATCAACACTAAAAATATGCCTAATCCAAAATAAAATTGTACTCCGTTCTTTTGTTCTTTCTACCATATAACTTTAAACCGTTTCTTAGAAATGATTGGCAGCTTGATTTCCAATTTCACAGATTTTAGAGGGAAATCAAATTCCTTCTTGTTGAACCATACATTTTGCATGAACTTATGCATTTAATTTGTTATACCGTTTTCTTGTTGCTGAGACACGTATTCAGTAGGATTTTGTCTGGTTGTCTATTTTTAGTGTTGCTTTGATTTTTGTTTGTTTGTCTTAACTACTGACATATAATGATAGAACAACTAACACCATTGGCAAGAGCTAGGGAATTTGTTGTAACCTCAGACGGTGGCTTTTTTTAAAGACAAAGTCAGTAAAGAGAATGATGGAGGTACATCCAGAAATTACACAAAAATCAAAGTGAGTGACATTAGACATTTATAGCACATAATATACAAGCCTTAAAATGTTGCCTTTCAAATATCCATACTTCATTTCTCAGGAAGGAAAAGAAAATCGATGTCATGCAGTTAGAAAGGCAAGTCTTGTGATTATAGAAGTGAATGTGTTTTTATATTTTCAGGCTCCTCATATCTTGTCCTACTGATGATTGCCAGTCTACTTAAAAAAAAAAAAAAAAAAAAAAAGACCAAGAACCAAGACTTTGCTTCCCATAATGTGCCTGTCTCAGAGGACTTCAGAGTTTTCTTTGAACATTTTACCCTTGATATTCTCAGAATGTTGGGTGCCTAAGCTCTGCTCAGTTACAAACTTAATTTATAATTAACACCATAAAGACAAAATCAGTGCTAAGTAAGAATTTTTAAGAATTACTTCTGAGCTGGGACCCCTGGGTGGCTCAGCCAGTTCAGCCTCTGACTTGGGCTCAGGTCATGGTCTTGTACTGACAGCTCAAAGACTGGAGCCTGCTTCAGATTCTGTGTCTCCCTCTCTGCTGCTCACACTCTGTATCTCTCTCTCTCTCTCAAAAATAAATGAACATTAAAAAAATTTTTTTTAAAAGAATTACTTGAGCTTATCTGAACAATGTAATTCATAGTTTATAAAATCGTAACTTTAAATGTTTACCTTTTATCTATTTCAACATAGCAATTAAATCAGGTAACATGAAAAAATAGTAATTAAATTAGATAACACAAAAAATAGAAGTGTTTTCATAAAGCCATCAAACTAAAAAAGTAACTCTCATTATGTTTTGAAAATCAAATTGTATTCCTGCTAATTTTCTTTGTTCTTATTTATTCACTGGCTATATAGTCCTATTCAGGCCTCTTTATTATGTCATTAATTATTTATAAATGAATACTGTTACAGTAACCTTTTCACAATATCCAACTAAAATGTCTAAGACAAGATGTATTCTGGGACTAAATTGACAAAGTTGGTAAAGGTATTGCTGAATCAGCTAAACATAGCATACTGCTTAGAGTAAGCACTCAGGGTTCACGCACAAAAATCTAGTTTTCTTTTCCCAAGTTACTGTCAGTTTTGTAAACTGGCAGGTTAAACTGATGTTTCTGCTCTTTTATAAATGTTTATTTGAAAATGATGGGGTACTGTCAATTGAAGTCATGCAGGAAAAAAGGGGATACCAATGAAAGAATCTATCTTGTTATGTTAATTACTACCTAACATTTGAAGGTCTTATATTATTATATATGTTTAAAGATTTGCTCCTGACAGATGATCATTGTAATGAATGTGCTTGGGACTGTATAGACTTTAGCAGAGTAAATTTACTGTGGTTGTAAAAATGGGCTTTGATTGCTGCCCATTTTGACCTCTTTCACAGAGATAACTGCTAGATAAGGAAAACCCAGAATTTATTTATTATAATGGATTTCGATGTAGCTCCAAAGTGCATGCCATTCTCTACTGTGTCCCATTTGACTTCCACTCCAGCTTTCCTTCTTCCAATCTCATTCTCTCTCAGTTTTAATTTTTAGGCTAATCCTGTGGATTCCCCTTTTCTCCTGCCTGTTCTATCTCTACTTTATTTCCCCAAGTTTCTGAAGTTATTTTCTGCACATTAAGCCATTCAGCAGATCAGGTACTCTTGAGAAGAAAATCATCCCACTTGTTTCTCTCCCATTAACTCTGTCATATTTAATAAGAAACATAAAACTTGCTAAATTTTCTATCAGAACTTCTATTGTGGTGCTTAATATTTTAATACCACACCTAAAGTTTCTCACATTTTAATTCCATTTGTTTCACAAAGTTTATGTTAATTATGCTTTAAGAGATTTGATAGATCACAACTGTAGATAAAATAGGATTAGAACAATCTAAAATTTGAGAAACGACTGAGTTTGAGGTGTGTCAACTCCATGGCACATAGCAGTATTGGGTGTCCAATTAAGATAATTTGTTATATCAGGTTCACATTTATAGTTCTTTATATTATAAATAATATTAATATGCATATATTAGCATGACATAGAATAGAAGGCTATTTATACTCTTAAAATTTTAAAAATATTCACTAGAGTTCCTTAAAAACCAGTGAAAATAGAAAAGACATAAACAGAAAAATGGTTATTATTAATAAGCCACTACCCATTTACACAATTATGTTCAATCTTTCCTTTATGTGTGTTTTGTATCACAAGGAAATTCTAAACATGAAAGTTAGTATGTCACTTTTTTTGTTTTTAATGTTTTTTATTTATTTTTGAGAGACAGAGAGAGACAGCACGAGCAGTGGAGGGTCAGAGAGAGAGAGGGAGACACAGAATCTGAAGCAGGCTCCAGGCTCTGAGCTGTCAGCACAGAGCCCAATGCGGGGCTCAAACCACAAACTGTGAGATTATGACCTGAGCTAAAGCCGGAAGCTCAACCGAGTGAGCCACCCAGGCGCCCCAGTATCTCACTTTTAAAGACATTTAGTCATGTAGTGTCTGATCACAAGCACTTTCTAATGACATTTACACAATGATTAGAACATAGACTCTGAAGTCCATCTTTCTAGGTTTTACTCCTGCTTTTGCCACTTATTCACTTTATGTGAAGTATTCAATGCCTGTCATATAATTCATGCTTTATAAGGGTAAGCTATTCTTTTTGTTTTTAATTTTTTAAATGTTTGTTTATTTTGAGAGAAAGAGAAAAAAAAGTGGTCAGGGGAGGGGCGGAGAGAGAGGGAGAGACAGAATCCCAAGCAGTCTCTGAGGTGCCAGTGCAGACTCTAATGTGCGGCTCGAACACACAAACCATCAGATCATGACCTGAAATCAAGAGATGGATGCTTAAACAGCTGAGTCATCCAGCTTATCCCGGGTAAGCTATTCTTCATAAATCTTTTAGACCATTTAATATTCCATTATAAATTGTAGTATATTTTATTCATGCTTTTCATACTGCCTGACAGGTAATATTTAGTTTTTGCTATTATAAATAATTCTGTCAGGAACATCTTAAAAAGTTATCTTTCTTTATACTCCCCAAATTTCTGCCTGTGACCCTGAGGAGAGATTCACAGATGGGGAATTAACAGGGTCAATAGAAATTCTAATTTAAATGTTCCTGCTACATATTGACTAATTTCCATAAATGTCCCACCACATTATTTTCAAGTTATCTATGAAGAAGCCATACTTACCATATCCATGTCACATGATATCCTTTTGAAGTTATGTTACTTTTAGTCTCTTTATTGACATAAATTTTTCTTTCCAGATTTAGAGAAAGTTTAGAGTTCTGGAAATGCCTCTGTTGGTGTATTACATACAGTGTGTCATATAATATGCTTGTATCTGGAACATCTTTGGTAAACCAGAATTGTTTTCCAGAATATAAGAAAGATTTTGACATTTTCTATTCATTGGTTCATTCATTCATTTATTTTATTTACTTACATGATTAAAGAATGTATACTTCTGCATCAGAGCCATGTCAAAGTAGGCTGACCAATGGTTCTGCCCAAATCCCATTTAACTGTTATACATGTAATGGCTGATGGGTTTTCTTACCTGGCAAACTTGACTCATCTTACTGATACATCATGAGTAAACTTTACTAAAGACTGTATGTTCAGGATTCTTTGATTGTGTGTGTGTGTGTGTGTGTGTGCGTGCGGGTTGTGGTTGTGAGCCCCCATCATTTAACTTCTAACCTCTCAACTAGATAGGAAACTCCTCAAAAGCAGCTATAGGATCACCTTTGTTTTAAGTTAAAAAACAAACAACAGCAACAAAAGAAACATGTTAAGGTGGGATACCTGAGTGGCTCAGTGGGTTAAGTGTCTGACTCTTGGTTTCAGATCAGGTCATGATCGCACAGTTTACGGGACTGAGCCCCACATTGGGCTCCGCACTAGTGGAGTAAATCGTGATTGGGATTCTCTGCCTCTCCCCTGCTTGCTCTCTCTTTCTCTCTAAAAAAAAATAAAAAATAAAAAATAAAAAAAAAACCTTAAAAAATTTAAACAAATTAAAAAAAACATGTTAAGGAAAAAATACAGATGTTTATACTGAGTATGGAATAATGTAAATACCTTTAAATTCTCAGTATGCACTGAAACATGCTGACGGGTAAATTGATTGTTTCAAGGATTATCTGAAGAGTTGGCAGGCACTTGAAACTAAACAAAGATTAAGGCCTATAAAGTATGTTTTGACCTCAGGTAAGAATTTCAGCTAAGGTGTTCTTTTTATGAATTTATTCCTCTGATATCTTTTTCCCAGGGTTTGAAAGACTGTCACTTCCTTAAGTGTTCAAACAAACAAACAAAAACTTGCGAGAAGTCTAAACAAAAGGATGGATTTGAGAGTTCTAAAACTTAACTTGGGTCTAATTTCTTTAGTTTGGGCTTGTAAAGTACCTTTCTAGAAATAAATTGCTACTAACGAAGTTTCATATTCCTCCCCGATTTTTGTTCCTATCATTAAAACTTCATGTAGAAAACTCTCATTTTGAAGTAGCCTTATAGTCACAGGCCAAATGTTATCAGCTTTAGAAATTCTCAAAGTTCAGCAAGTTTTTTTTTTTCAAAGATTACAAAAAGTTTCAAAGTGAAATTCACTCTTTAAAATAAATTAATTTGGTATTTTGGATTATCTGAGATCACTAAATGACATGAACTGCATAATCTCACTTTGTAGGGAAAGTTAAAATTTTTGGAGAGAGCTGCTCTAAGAGGAAGATAACCATGTATTTTCATGCTCATTAATTTTGCTAGCTTCTGAGTATTAAAAAAATTAAGCTTATTGTTTTAAGAGAGAGAGAGAGAGAGAGAGAGACAGAAGACATGAGCTCGGGAGAGGCAGAAAGGGAGGGGGAGAGAGAATCCCAAGCAGGCTCCATGTTGTCAGCCCAGAGCCTAATGCAGGGCTCGATCCCATGAACCATGTGGGCCTGACCCCAAGAGGACACTTCTCTGACTGGGCCACTGAGGAGCCCATATGTTGCATATTTCTAACCTAGCTGCTTTACCACTTAAAAGTTCATCTTAGTTTTCTCATCCGCATCCTTAACAAGGGACCTCATGGCGTTGTCGAGCGACAATTTATTAAAAACTCTAGATGCAGCGTTCAATAGTGTTTGAAACCTAAAAACCACTAAGTAATATTAGCTACTATTGTTATTACTCACAGTGACTTGTTTCCTAATTAAAATAATTATATTCATCATGAACAATACAGTAGAAGAAATTACCAAGATTCTTTTACTCAATTAAATTTGTTTCATTTGATTTAATTCAAATTTACTTAGAAGTCAAAAACCCTGGTACGTTCCTGGTTTTAAGAGAGCCAGACTAATAAATGTAATATTCTCTGATGTACATAAGCCCAAGATAGACACAACCAATTCCCTTCTTCCATCAATGAGGTCTTGTGTCCCCTGGGTCTATTATACAGCAACTATTATCATGAAGATTCTACTTTATAGCTTCTAGTTTTCTTAGTGTTGAGTAGCCTGACTCTATTCAGCTCTGTATTTCCTCATAGAAGATGGTTTCACATCCCAAGCTTCATTTGTGGGTGGACACTTGATTTGCTCCTATTAGAGAGGAATGGCACCCGTCTCAAAGTTCCTAGGCTGGTGATGCTTTTGGTGTTTCAGTAATTATTGCATGGTGCTGTGAGGTCAAAATAAATGCCCGACAGTTTTATTTAGTAAGTAGTTAGGTCCCAACTGTTTAATAATAATTTGAACACAAAATACACAGGAACTAAAAGAAAGACTTATTTCAAATACAGTTACATAAATGTCTGTACCTGCTAAGTTCTGTGTACTTCAAAGAAATTTTTTTTTTATGTTTTTTAATTTATTTTAGAGAGATAGAGACAGCATGAGTAGGGGAGGGTCAGAGAGAGAGGGAGACACAGAATCCAAAGCAGGTTCCAGGCTCTGAGCTGTCAGGACAGAGCCCAATGTGGGGCCCGAACCCACAAACCGTGAGATCATGACCTGAGCCAAAGTCGGATGCTTAACCAACTGAGCCACCCAGGCACCCCGGGTTCTGTGTACTACAACAGTATAAGCTGATCTGATTCCACTGTCTTGTCTTAATTTCCTGTTACACAGTGCTTTTTGCTTGGAGCTTGCTTTTTATCACAGCAATAGCCAAAAACAGATGACATCATCAAGAGGAAAGTAAAAATTAATATTGGAACTATGAATTGCCTCAGGCTAACAATCGGAATGGTATTCAGAGGAATACTTCAAAATGTTCAAATATTTCACATGGGTTCTGTGAGTTTGTTACAGTGGTATAGGGCACCTTAGTGCAGTCTAGAATCTGTGGGACTAATACTTTATGCGCTGGTGTCTTCAAGCCACAGTATGTATGTCTGAGTTGCCCTCTCTCATCCTGGAAGAGAATTTTCTGGAATTGACAGTTTTCTTTAGGTACTTCCAATTGTTCCTGAGAAAAAAAAGTCATACAGATTTGTCACTAAAATTTGAATCTATCATAAATTTCTGACTGTTTCTTATCTGATTAAGAGAGAGAAGGAAGCAATAATATTGACCTATATGGGTTATTATAAGTTCTCAAATATTAGATTCATTCTTACTCCTTCTGACATTAATAGCCAGAACACCATGGGAAATCACTTTGCTCTGTGGCCTTAAAGTTCCTAATGGATGAAATGAGGGTGTTGAGCTAGGTAGTCTCTGAGTAAAGTTCCAAAACAGAATTTTTTTTTTGTTCCCATGACACTAAGTAGATAGAAGATCTCTTTTTTTCTTTTTCCTCAGAACAAAGTACCTTGCTAGCTAGTATTGTGTAGATATTGGCATTTACTAGTAATTAAAATCACACACACACGAAGCTGATTTGTATTATCATATCTTATTTCTAGATATGCTTGTTTTCAGTTTTCCTTTCTTTGCAATTTCTTTGACTGAAATTAAATCACAGGCAGCAGATATTTTTCTTTCTTTTTTTTATCTTTTGAACTGCTATACACACAAAAATCTATCAGAATCTTCAATAATGGAAAAGTCAGCAGTTTGGAACTATGATTTTCTTTCACAGTAAGTTATGTAGGTCAAATTTCTCTTAGAGAAAAAGGATTTCAGCATCTAGCGTTAATTCGTATGTGAGTATACCGTTAAACATAATTTAGTTATCAAAATTTTGGTTATTTCTTGACTATATTTTCCTTAGAACACCTAAAAAGGAACAAATGAGAAATGGATTTGCAATCTGTTTCACTGAACAAAGGAAGAGAAGAATGATTATCTCTAAGGAGGACAGGTTATAACACATTTTAATCTAACCCAACCAAAATTGGAAGAAGAAATTTTATATATTCATGAGTATCTGTTACCTATTGAAAAATACAAATTTTGGAAATTTGCTAAAGCTTGTTGATCAATTTAGATGAGGAACATGTTCAAAAGGTAAATTTGCTCATACAAAATTAAATATTCTTAAAAATATGCCTTGGGTTTTCTAAAGTTCACCAGGTAGTGGGTAAACAGAAGTCTAAATTAACACATAATTCAAATGCTTCTGACTTCCTTCATAATCTCACCTAGTATTGTGTAAAAGTCCTTAACAGTATCTCAGTGACCTAACTTATTAACTTCGATTCTCTCCATTATGTTTTAATATGTTACAAACCACTTGGATGTGGTTTCTAACTTGTTAAAATTGCTGGTGCTCTGTGAACTCTACTGTGATAAATAGCAATGAGGAGACTGGCATTGCTTAAAATGCCAGAAAGGCACCATCTCCAATTTTTAAATATTTAACTCTAAAATATTCATTTGTAACCTTGGATTCAATTTTGATCTCAAGATTTTAAAAATCTATGGGGCATCTTTGGCTAGATCTTATATATGTTCTTCCAGTGAAGCAAATTAGAACTCAGTAAATATCCTATGAGATCTGCTTGGCCCTCTTACTTGCCATTGTAGCTACTGGCATCACCATGCCTCCAATAATTCAATTAGAAAATGGGAAGCCATTTTCAAGTCCAACTTTTTTGTCAGCTTATTCAACAGGAAACCAGGCCCTGTTGATTTTTTTTGTCTATGGTATTTTTGGTATCTATCTGCTACTTTTGGGAATCTTCCCTCATTAGTTATCTTCATATTAGTCTTCGTCATATTCTTCTCTTTCTTATATTTATCTTAATCTATATACTAGCTCAATAATTTTAATTGAAATCTGTCACTCTTTGTTGCCTACAAAAACAAATAACAATAACTAAAAACCCTTTAAACTTCCTTTGCACTTAATTTTCAATACAGTTTGATCTCCATGCAACTTAATTAGATTTATTTCTGGAGACCTCCCATTCATAATCTAGGTTTTCTAGTTATGGACAGACTCACCTTTCATTTGTATTTGTCTGACAACCTCTTTGCTCAGACACAGTATTCTCGTATCTCCACCTGAAATGCTAAGAAACTCTTCCTTACCACCTTAAATGCTTTCTTCACATTTTGTTCATTTTTTCTTTCTATTTAAGGCTCAATGTTTAGGGAATCTTACCCAATATGAATTGATTCCTTTTAAGTACTTATAGCATTTAAGTAAGTTTTAGTTCCATGATATTACAGTCTGGCATGTCATAGTGACTATCTTTCCTAGAAGATTGTGATTTCCTTGAACAAAAGACTAAGCATCTTCATCTTCATACTAATAAACAATTTTGCATGAGATGCATGCAGAATAAATAGTTGTTATACTGAGTATATTGTACATTGAGCAAACAGAATTATTATAAGAACTGAGTGATTTGGTCAAGCTCAGAATGGAGAGATAATTCCCCAGTTCTGCAAATCACAGTGCCTATGATATCAGCAGTAAGGGCACCACTGCCATTAAAAATCCACTGCTTCTGGAAGCTGCAGACAATAGGACCCCACTGTCTTTGATCCAATGGGGAATATAGCCCACATCACTGCAGGGACTCATCTAATTAGGATCCTTGATGCTTCTGCTATAAACCTTATTGAAATGGATGCCTCATATTTGGCATCTCTTGCCACGTAACTCAGTTCCAAATCTAAGACACAATATGTACTTGGCAGAAACTAAATTACAACAGAGCTCTAGATATGAAGAGACTGGGAATTAGAATTTTTTCGTTTTTCCATCCTGTGTAGTACAAGACAGTAGAGTAAAGCATCTTTGAAGCCAAGGTTGTGTGCCAGTGCATGTTACCTAAAAGTCCTTACATCCATAGGTGCTGTTTATCCTAAATCTAAATTTAAAAACAAGAACAACTGGAACTACAACATGATCCTCGCTGAAGGCTATAACTGCTCCTCTACAAATGAAACCTATTAACACCATTTCCGTCTTTGTGTGGTCATTTCTAATTCAGTTACAGCCCTATCTTAATAACTTGCAAACTGAGGGTACAAACTTAATAACTTGCAAACTGAGGGTTCACCACCACCCACACTGAATATAAAATTATGGGAGAAAGGAAGAGATGGAAAGAAATGTAGTTAATAGGAAAACACATCACAGAACAAGGAACAATATGTGATTATCTATTGAAGACCTAATTTGTGCAGCTAGTAGCGATGCCATGGATGCCATGGTTGTTGTTTACAATCTCCTCCCTCCTCTTTCAAGTCCGTGTTTCCTTTGGTTCTCTTTCAGAGCCTCACAGCATTCTTTATTTGGCAGGAGATTCAAAGATTCTACCTGGAGGGTCAGAACTATCAGAAGTCCTTATGCTGAGGTGCTATCGTTTTTCCATTAACTTTTTAGCAGAAGATATGACAGTTCTTTCAGAACCACCAGATGATTCACTGATTTCCAAATCTTTCCCATGTCCTAATATGCAACAGCCACCCTCTTTCCCGAGATTGATGAGGATCCATCACCATAGCTCACAGTCACCTTTTTGTTCTTTTGGTTATATGACTATAGAGTGGCCAGGTGGCAGCATCCACTCTCAGTCCAACAGAGGTATCATTATGTTTTCTTGTGGAAGAATTTCTTCCTTGGGGACTAAAATCAGTAACTAGGAGAGGCCAAGATCACAGGGATTAGAAGTGACATTTTTTTAAAGCAGTAATAATGTGGAATAGTGAGTGATGTAACTCCTATTCTTACAGTCGTTTCCCAGACCCATGTATTTATTACTGCTGTGGCAAAAACAGCACTATTATACCGGTGGTTGGGTAAGATTATCATACATCACCAAATCTTATAAGACTATTTTTCAATTGGTACCATTACTAAGTAGTAAATATGGTCTTCCATTCTTTGGTAAGGCTCACTGTCTCTGAATGATGGAGCACATGGTAAGACTATTGAATCATGTGATAACTATCCCTTTGCTCTACTTCTTTTGCTATACAGTGAGATTCTTGGTCAGAAGCAATAATGTGTGGGATATATTAGAGTGAAGAAGGCATTTAGTAAGTTTATGGATATTGTTTCCAGAATCATTGTGGGCAGGAATGACAAATCTGTATGCTGAATAAGTGTATGTTACAGTGCGGGCAAATTACTACTCATTCTGTTATCAAAAAGGTATATCATTAGCAACATTTTGCCAGGTGGTAGGCATTTTTTTTCTAGTATGGTGCCATATTAGAGGTTCACCATTATTTTTATTCTCTGCTAACAGAGCACTGAGGCTAGAAAATGCAACATTTATCCCAAATGTCTATGTGGCCAGCTAGAAATCAAGAATTCTATTACTAAGAAAGCTGTCAGGAAGCACTTGTAGGCACAATACTTTATCCAATGATGCAGATGTAAATCTAGTCTCAGTTTAAATTTAAATTGTTTTAACAATAGAAGTGAAATTTATAAAGCATTATAAATTAGATGCTTATATGGGGCAGCTGGGTGGCTCAGTCATTTAAGTCTCCAACTCTTGATCTTGGTTCAGGTCACGATCTCACAGTTCATGGATTCAAGCCCTTTGTGGGGCTCTTTACTGGTAACAAAGTCTGCTTGGGATTCTGTCTGCCCCCCTTCTGCTAGCTCTCTCTATCAAAATAAATAAGTTGAAAAAAAATTAAATGCTTATATTACTTTATTGAGCAATGGTGTTAGATCATTTCACACACAATCTTACTGGATTTTCAAAATAGTTCATAAGATTAGTTTTAATATAGGCATCTAAATCTTTGTTTTAATATAGTAATTTAATATAGGCATTTAAAAAGTTAAAGGATTTTAAATATTTTGCCTATGATCAGAGAGTCACAACTAGAAGACAAGCTTAGAGGTTTTCAAACTCTATGACTGTTTTTTTTTTAATGTTTGTTTATTTTTGAGACAGAATGTGAGTGGGAGAAAGACAGAGAGGGAGATAGAGAATCCCAAGCAGTCTCTGTGCTATCAGCACAGAGCCCAGGGCAGAGCTCAAACTCATGAGTTGTGAGTTTATGACCTGAGCTGAAAACAAGAGTGGGACAGTTAACCAACTGGTCACCCAGGTACCCCACTACTATCAATTCTTAAGCAGAGATCCTGTTTAACTTATTATGTGATTGCTTCCAGTGGCTGAAATTTGTTTACAGTATTTCTAATTTAACAGGCACTAGGTTAGCATATTATATAGTTTCTCATTTCATCCTCTTATTGACCCCAAGAAATACACATGCTATGTCCATTTAAAAAAATTTTTTTAACATTTATTTGTTTTTAAGAGAGCAAGAGAGACAGCACATGAGCAAACAGGGGAGGGGCAGAGAGAGTGGGAGACACAAAATCTGAAGCAGGCTCTGGGCTCCAAGCTGTCAACACAGAGCCCAATGTGCAGCTTAAACTCATGAACTGACATTATAACCTGAGACAAAGTTGGAAACTCAACCGACCGAGCTACCCAGGTGTCCTGCTATCTCCATTTCACATTTGATAACATTAAGGCTTAAAGAGTTGGAACAATTTACCCAAAATCATAGAACTAATAAGCAGGATTTAGTGTAAGGCCATAAGTCATCAAGGCACAGACTGCTAAATACACACAATGCTGTCTTTGGAAGTAACGTTGGATGAGAACCAGGTTAACAGCTTAGATGCTAGCATTTTATATTAAGAGTTAGGAAGTATAAATCAAGAATACTACTTTAAAGAAATACCCATTTCTACATGAGTTTTATGCACACTATAAAAATATTGTAACTAAAAACAAATTTATATCCTGTAAAAATATTGAAGTGTGAATGTCAGGAAAGTTCTTTTAAATCTAATTTATTGGGGCACTTGGATGGCTCAGTTGGTTGAGTGTCTTACTCTTGATTACAGCTCAGGTCATGATCCCAGGGTTGTGGGATCAAGCTACACATTGGGCTTGGTGATGAACATGGAGCCTGCTTAAGATTTTCTCTCTCTCTGTCTCTCTCTCTCTCTTCTTCTCTCTCCCTCTGGCCCACTTACCCACTTGTAATTTCTCAGTAAAATTAAATAATAAGTATATATATATATATTATTTAAAAAACAACCCCAATTTATTACAGAAAACAAGCACTACACACATGTGTTGTCACTTCAGGGCACCTGGGTGGCTCAGTCGGTTAAGTGTCCAACTTTGGCTCAGGTCATGATTTCGTGGTTCAATGGTTTGAGCCCTGCATCAAATTCTGTGCTGACAGCTCAGAGCCTGGAGCCTGTTTCAGATTCTGTGTCCCCCTCTCTCTCTGCCCCTACCCCACTTGCACTCTGTCTCTAGCTGTCTCAAAAATAAATAAACATTAATTTTTTTAAAGATGGAGTTTTTCAACTTTATGTAAATATATCTTTACAAAAATCTTCTTTTTAATAGTCGTTTTATGATCTAGTTTTATGTTCCATAAGTGAGAATTGACATTTAAATCAGACATTTGTCTTGGGAATTACAATTTTTAAGAACAATTGAACATTTCTATGAAATGAAGTTTAAATTTTCTGACATCTTTTAGGAGTTTTTAAGTGAAGAAAATCTTCAAGTATCTTACTGTGCTCTAAATGTAGAAAAGGTTCATGTGCAATACAGATCAGAGCAAATATTTTATCCAAAAGAAAAAAAAAAGCAGCACTCTGAGAATAGTAAAATGCTTAGTTTCCATGGAATGTGTTTGACAGTAAGATTTTTAAAAGATCTAAGAGGCTGACCTTTCTCCCCCCAAAACTAAGTAGACTTTTTAAAAATGAGCACATCTGGTTTATGTTCCTAAACCTCTGGCCTTTAAAAGCTTTGTTCCAAATTCACACAAAATACCATTCAGGATTGCTTGACATAGTGACCCTTCCCTGTAGGTGGTTAGGTGAATAAAATGATTAAATACAATCAGGAATTCCATATGTACATAAATAGTAAAGTGAACATTTGCATCCTGAAGTGATTGGTAAACAGTTGTAGCTCATGGGCATATCTTTAGCACTTTTACTTTTTGGAAGTTCTAATTATAAAATTGTGTTTTTCAAGAAGCAAATTTGTCTTTTTTTTGTAAATAATTACACCGGGACTACTATCTGGTAATTTAGAACAAAGCCCATAGTGTTAAAAGCAGGTTTTTTATTTTATTTCAAAGCTCCAATGCTGTCACTAGGAAAAAAAAAAAAGAAAAGAAAATAAGAAAAAAAAAAAACACTGAAAGGGTAGTCAGGTTGGATCTATAAATCCAGATGGCCGTTCAACATTTAACAAACTCTTTGGTACTCAATTGAGTTAAACATTAAATGGTGCATTGGCAAGGACGATTTCATTTCTAGGAGGCCCACTAATAAAATGCTCAGAGTTATTTGTGTAGAGTGTAATTCCTTGTGACTTTGCCTTCCATTTGCCTTGAGGACATACCAGTTTAAAAGTGTTCAGCACAGTACACCATGCATAACAGGTAATCTGCCTAATTAAGTCCTATAAGGATGGTCTAAGTAAAATGCTGAAGAGCTTCCATAACCCCTGCTTCACCCTCCCCATGCACCAGAGCTTCTGAGATTGAGAAACCCCAGCCATTAACTCAAGTGTTTACACTTGAAGCTCACATTCTACTTTGCCAGAATGGCTCATTTCACATTTTACAAATCTGTTTTCTCATTTGTAGGCAGAAAGGATCTGTCAATTTTTTATATTATAATTCTCGACTTGTTCTGATAGTGAATGATCTACAATATAACTGCAATTCATATTGCAAAAATCACACTGTGACTGGGACTGCTATATTCAGAGAGCGAATATGACTTACATCCATATTTTGAGTGCATTCATTTGGTATATTTCAATGAATTATTAATTATGGCCAACAATAAAATATTATTTTGCTCAGATGCACAGCAATAGGAAAGATGCCCAAGAGAAATTTATCTGACAGCTCAAAACAGAATGGCCAAAATCCACTCATAGGTTACTCATCCAACACAGCATGAAGCATATTTGCCCATCAGATGCACTCAGTGAATGTTTTTCTCAACTTGTCAGTGTTTTATCAAGAGAATAAAAGCTAAACTTTAGGATTCAGATAAGAAACCTCAATTTGATGATTAAAAATTAAATATGGTGGGTGAATAATAAGTTTCTTGGAAAGCCCAATTATACTCAAAATTGGTAACAATGATTTTTATTCAACTAACATCAATATAGCTAGAATATTATATGTTATTTAATTTACTTCTATGGCCACAAAATACTAGGTACCTTTTATAGCACTACCTTCTAATCATCCTTTCCATTCTACTCAGCAAAATCCTAAGAGAAGCATCGTATGAATCACTGACTCATTTTCTTTTACTGTATGTACACGTTGGACTGACTGGCAACTTAGTTGTACTTCTTCATTCTACGTCCATCTTTTAAGTTGGTTCCTTAATTTATCCTCCAGTATACTTCTTCATATGGGCTCTTGGCAGTATTTTTTCCTCAACTATACAAATAGTTCAATAATAAATCCTCTTCTGCCGCCTGGCAGCTGTCTTAAAGCTATCACAGAGGTATTGACTAGGGTAACTGCTAGTTACTGAAAGGTTTCCTCAGGCCATTTCAGTTGTGTCGTGTCTAATGACTAGTCACTAGTTTCCCAGTCCCAGAAAGAAGTTAATTCTGAACACCTAGACACGATGAGTCCCATGAATAGCTGATAGGAGTTGGCTAAACGTACACACCTAATGTTAGACTCAAATAATTGGAGGCAGACTTTGTGGCTCAGAACTGAATTTGATTGTTTTACTATGTGAGGACCTTGGGGAAAGTTGCTTAATTCCTATGCCTCAATTTCTTTCCTAAACTAATAATATTTCCTATGTAGCTCTCCATTCAGAAGACTGAAAAAACTATTGTGGAAAGTTTACAAAGCCAGTCACATGGATACAGTGCTAACGAAGAGTAGTTAATATAATTAAACCTTGCAGTTCTCACATCAACCTTCCGTGTCAAAACTGTTCTTACTTGTCACTGGTTCAGCTATATCTGCCATTATTTCTTCTTCAAATTTCCATAAACTGCTCATGACCTTCAAGCCTGTGCTTCAAAACAAGTATGTGGGATTTTTTACTTATCTCCAATTGTAGTTTTTAATTTTACTCTTCCCCTTCATTCCAATAATCTATAATAAAAGTTTTAGAACATAGATCAGAGACTCCCAATCAACATTTTTTTCTTCAATCTTAAGTGATTTTTTTTGAATTATTTGCTATTTTAAAAGAAATTGAGTTTTCTTTTTTTTTTTTTTTTAAGATTTTATTTATTTATTTTGAGAGAGGGGGGTGAAGGAGAGAATCCAAGGAGGCTCCACTCTGTCAGTTGGGCCCAAACTTATATACCATGAGATCATGACCTGCGCTGAAATCAAGAGTTGGTTGCTTAACCTACTGAGCCCCAGGTGCCCCAAAAGAAAATGAGGTTTCATATAAAAATCTGGGTTTTACCTTCTCTTAAAACATCCAGAATAAGGTAGTTTGGGCTCATGTTAGTTCATGGCCAAACAGATTGGGCCTGGATAACGGCTTCTCTGTTTTAGCAGTTTCTCCTTCATAAATCAATCTGTTTCCCACTTATCTGTTAACTGTGTGCTCCTTAGAGGCTTTTAACCTGTGTTCTCTGCCTTAGAATCTTGTCCTAAGGTTTAATAATGAGTCTAAAATGCTTGTGTATTATGTTTTACTTTTATGGTTTCTTCATTATTTTGAAAAGGTATTTTAGTATCACTAAATTTAGTCCTATTTGGGCATGAAACTTTTACATCTAACCTGTCTTAACTTTCTATTTCATGTTTTATTTTAGAATCTGTTTCTAATAACATATGTGTTTATATATATACACACACACATAAATACACATATATATTTAAAATTCTATTAAAATCAACCGACATTAAGTGCCAGCTATGAAATATTTGACTATTAGGAGTTTATAAAAGGTTATGTAATGTAAAGAAAGACTGATACAACACAAGACTTAGTCTTAATGGAGAGAGAGGCAGATAAAATTCTAATACATAGCTAAGTATGATGTGGCATAATAGTGTTGCAAACAAAAACACTAGAAGCACAGAAGAAAATTCTCATAAGTAGCATGAGAGAAGGTATTTGGAGACAGTGACATTTGAGCTAGTCCTTGTAAAGTGGCATTGATTTGAAGAAGAGGAAATTATGTGCAGTGCAAGAGGAATGATAGGATAAATGAATGGAAAGGCACCCATAGGACGTGCTTGCCATTTTGGAAATCAAGATACGATGAGGAAGCAGGTGGAGGATAATTAGGTTAAGAACATTGCAACCAAAATGGCCATTTGCTTGGCTCCTGAGCCAAAGAGTTAGGACTTTATTTTGAAGGTAATGAGTAACCAGTTAGAGACAGTTTTTAAACAAATTAGTCATATCATGTGAGTTTCATTCTGGTTTATCATAATAAGATCCAATAAGTTTCCACAAGCAAAAAGTATCAAGGAACACAATGAAGGTAACAATATTGTCCAATATAAATCTTCACTGATTTAGGGATAAACCTAGACCACCATTATTGACAAGATGGGCATCCCTCCCTAGCTATGAGGAACTGAAAAAGGTCAGAAACTTTGGAATGTCAGGGATAGGCATAATATGAAAGGTTGGTTTTCAGTTTTGTCTTGTCATTTGCAAGATCCATCATGAGAGTCCATTTTAATGTTAATTCTAGACAAAAGCGCGCCATGGTCCAGTTCCAGATTAAATGCCAGTCATCCTCTGCCACACAAGAGCAGATTGGCTCTTCAGCAAACCTTGTCTAAAACTGATCATTTGTCTTCTGTTTTTACCTGTAATTATCTGACTTCCAATTCATCTTGTTTACAAAAACTTTTAAAATGCTGTGATAATATATTAATGTGCATTTTTTTATTTTGTTAAAACCATCTCCTTTTTCAAGATCACAGAATATATTACTATTCACACATTTTTAGCTCTCTGGGATTAAAATTTGCAGGATCAACATTACTAATGAATATTCCACTAAAAATAAACAGACTTCCCTTTTTTCAAGGTTACTGGAAGAGGTGTTTTTCTACTTGCTGTGAACAAATAATACTAGCACAACTGGGCTTTATTCCTTTTTTATATAAGTGAAAAAGACTAAAGAGAAAAAGTAGGAAGTGAGACATTCTGAAAGCAGTTTATGCATATGGCTCCAGAGGTCTTTATTATCCTTGACTTCCGTCTATTTTTTTTCTAATATCAGAATGTAAAACAGTTTTTATTTTTCATATTATTTAAAAATAATCATGTACACTTGATTATCTTTGTTTAATGTCATCCTTGTAATCCATGCATTAGTTCTGCATTATATGTAGGGTTGTTTTATAATAAATCTTTATGATTGGGATCTTGAAGAGATTCGCCTTATATCAATATTTTAGAGAAAAGGGGATGATGATTCCTTTATAATTCAAACCATTAAGATAATTTGATCTTTCCATTCTGATCCCCACAATTGACAGTTAACAGAAACTTGTCCACGGCACAGTTAGCTTAGTTAAAGCTACTGTAATTGTATAAAGAGTGCCTTAGAATAAATTAATTAGGAATCAGGACATATCAGTAATCAGTATAACCCAATAACTATTCAGCTGTTCAGGACCCATAAAAGGCACACTTGTTGTTCTGTTATATAAATACTCCCTAAAATGAAAAAAAATAAGTACTTCAAAAATGTATATGTGGCTCAGGATACAATGAAATTCTTTCCTTATGGAAAGTAGTCACCATTCTTTATCAAAACATGTGGCCACTTTTAGGTCATCTAGGTTACCTTGTCTATTGCCTTCTTCCTTCATCCCACACATAAGATTTTGTTCAGTTATCTGCTTTTCGCTGATATGCACGATCTTTGACTTGCAATCTGTAGCAAGACACGTCACTGTTTACCGTATATCACCTTGATACCACAGTGTTTTAAAGATCACACACATTTAGATCCAGATCTTCACTAGAATTTAGCCTCAGAAATGAGAGCCATCATCTCTCTTGTTCACTACTGTATCTTCAGCACTTTATCTGGCTTCCTTTGATACTGCTCCAGCAAAAGACGTGGCCATGTTTCCTCATTTCTTCCATATGTGTATACAAACCGGATTCCTCATTCACCTTCCCGTGATTACTGAGACCTTTCATGACACCACACTAGAGGAGGGTTGGGATACCTTGTTACAGCATGCAGAGGGTAGAATTCGCAGCTCATCACTCAGCCCTTGCTGGCATGGGTGGGGGTGGGGTAATTGTTTTTTCTGCAGTGTTTGCATGGAATAGAGTGGTATAAAAGTATTCCCTAGATTTCCCATTTCCTTGTCATTTGGTTAGAAAGAACATACATTCCTTGTTGCTATTTTTTTGTGGTTTGTTTGATCTTCATTCTGGTCTGGATAGCTTGCTAATCTTTTTTGTTCTAAGTCTGGAATATATGAAGTGAGAAGAAAACAGAACAAACTCACCACTGTATTGTTCCTTGAGTCCCAAAGTCCCTATCTGTCTTCTACCTTCTTACAGAATTCTCTTATGTTTGTTTTATATACAGTGCTCAGAGCTTCCCGTTGTACTTAGGAGGAGGAATAGAAAAAAAGTATATCTACTCCATTTTTCAAACACGTGGGAACTAAAGAATATACTTCTAAGCAATCCACAGGACAAAGTAGAAATTTCGAAAATAAAAAATACATTAAGACAGAAATCACGGAGAATTGCAGGTTGAATACAGAATGGAAGATGATGTAATAATTTATCTTTTGAAGAATGTATCCATTGTCGCCTGGATAGCTACAATAGATTAGCTACTGATGATTATTTTTGGTCTGTTTTAGTAAAGCCTTTTGTTGAAGAGAAACATACTCTTGGAAGTGTTTCAGGCTCCATGTTAAATATAACTCTTGGAAGTATATGTATACATACATACATATATATATATATACACACACACATACACGTGCCTGTGTATATGTATATATATACATACATACACACATACTTTCAAGTGTTATATATACATACCTATATACATGTGTGTGTGTATACATGCTTATGTATATATATACACACGTGTGTACGTATGTGTGTATGAATCAGTCACTTGATAATATCGAAGACCCAGAATTCAATTAATTGAAAGATTAATATACAAGTATTACTGAATATATTTTTGTTTTACATATTTTTATATATTTCATGTTTTATTTTTTGCTTCAAAGTTAATTCATGAGTTCTAAGTCTGCCAAGTATAGATTGTTATTTTAAGGAATTTCTCAATTAATAGACCTTTGAACTTTCTTTCCTATAGATTCCCATATGACAAAGGAGTTTATTATACTCTAGGTTTCAGAAATGTACTGAGCTGCTTTGGAGGAAAGCTGCCTTGCCCAAAGTTCTGCAGACTACAGCAACTCTAGATAGCTCTTTTATATACTTTCTGTACCACATCATTCTTTCCCCAGCCATTACTTTTTGGACTAAGAATAGAAATTGATTGACTGAAATAGGAAATTTGATGGTTTGTGACTTCTGAACTAGCAGGAGATAAGGTTTAATTGCTTGAGAATATAATTTTCTGGATGATATACTAACAGAAAATTGTCAATATATTAAGCTGCTATTGGATTTCAAGAACCATCACTGCCGTGATGGCATTATTCACGATTCAACTTTCTCTGGGAAGGTCTAAACCCCAGAGCTGATGGTCAGGAAAGGGCAGTGACTGTTTGGATCACTGCAATTCCAGGACAGAAGAAAGAAAAGCCTCTGCCTGTTCTCCCAGTCTACAGTTTCTTCCATGCAACTAAGTAAATAGGTAAGACAAATGGAATTACAATGACATGAATTATCAAATATACTGGCCTGTCCAGAGCCAGCCAATGGAAAAAGACTTTTGCAGTTTCTCCAAAGTTGTCAAGTGCTTATGTTTGAATTTGAGCACTTATGTAAAATACAAAGCCATGCCTTTATATTCCCTTTTTACTTATACCTATCTACCTCTTATTACTTCTCTCTTTTTTAATGTTTATTTATTTTGAGAGAGAGAGAGAGAGAGAGAGAGAACAAGTGGGAGAGGGACAGAGAGAGAGAGAGAGGGACAGAGAGAATCCCAAGCAGGTTCCATGCTGTCAGCACAGAGCTTTACATGGGGCTTGAGCCAATGAACCATGAACAAGAAGCAGATGCTTAACCAACTGAGCCGCCCAGGTGTCCCTCCTCTTATTACTTCTCTGGGTCACCTACAACCCTGATTACTTCCATACCTAAGTTTGGCTTATACACGATATAATCATAACATCAAAAAACAGGATATAGGGAGATGTCCTGGGTCATCTTATTTGGGCCTTACTTTTTTGCTACTCGCTTAGTGCTAACCCTAAATCTCCTTGGCTTTATTTTCAAATATGTGCAAATCACATCATACTATTTACATAAAGAAGCAGTTTTTTACTTTTTATTATATTTTATGGAGAGCAATGAGGTTAAATTGGCCTATTTTTGTCCTTCATTGTTTTTGTACTGTTGATTTTATTTCAGTTTTCCACCTGTTTTCCTTCAAAAAGTCACTATTTCTAATGCTATTTATATGTCAACATACTAGTATATTTTATTATCAACTTTATTAACTATTAGTGGGATTAAAGGGTTCATACAATGCAAATAAAAATTATGTGTATATTATGAAAAGTAAATATTAGACCACATCCTTAGCTCTTCTTTCGAACCAGATATCTTGTAGAAAGCTCCTGCTATAAGGAAATTCTGAAGATTCCTGCAATAAAACTTCATTCCTTGAGGTGACCTAAGTGAGGCCTTTGTTTCTTGCATCCAAAAATAATTAACTCATGCAATTCTTAGTGCTATAAAGATACATCTATCTGTTATTGTTAGGACTTTACTACCCACTTTATAAAATTAGCAGACTTCCTGAGAAAGAAAGAGTCTACTGGTAAAATTCTTCCTTTAATCATTCATAACTCTTATATCTTTATAAGTGTAACACTAATGCCTGCCTTTAGTGCATCTAGTATTTAGCTGATATAGAATAATTCATGTTGTTTCTCACTGAATTGGATAATTAAAACTTTTATTTATTTATTTTAATGTTTTTTTTTTTTTTTTGAAAGATAGGGAGAGCAAGTATGAGTCGGAGAGGGGCAGAGAGAGAAGGAGACACAGAATCTGAAGCAGGCTCCAGGCTCTGAGCTGTTAGCACATAGCTCGATGTGGGGCTCGAACCCATAGACCATGAGATCATGACCTGAGCTGAAGTCATATGCTTAACTGATTGAGCCACCAGGTAATTAAAACTTATAATGCAACCTATCTTTTTTAAACTTCCCAAATATTTATTCTCTGTATGATTGGATGGGATTCTGAAGTATTAATTTATGTTCTATTCTTCTGAGTTTTTCTTTGTCCCTTCTAAAGTAGTTGACACTGTGCTTCCTTCTCAATATTTGGAAGAAGATAGGATTGGAGAGAAAAGAGGTCTTGGAGAAGCAGGAGAGATAAAAGGTTTCTGTGAAGCTCAGAGACACTTCCCTAGCTGTTGAGAGGAGAGACATGTATAGGCTCTGGAATAGTAGGACTCAGAGTCCTATTTTCTGATGGTGTCCTGGTGGAGGCAGTGAGATGTTAGAAAGGTAAACCTGCATAACATATCTTTGGATTTAGTAAGAAGGGCATCAACAACTGTCTCTCACATATGATCACTATACACCACCAGACATCATATGAAGTCAACACATCTCCCAGACCTGATGGTCAAGCACAAATAGGTGAATGGCATATCTCTACAGTCAAGTTTATAGAGTGTGATTGATGAACAGAGAGACTGCTTCTCTCCATCCAGCTCCACAGACCCAATGTAAGGATCAAGAATCTTGAATATGATGTCATCTTGAGGATTGGGTAGAAGTTCCAACAGTAACTAAGATTAAATTTTTTCTAATCTAATGGGATGTCAACCAGATAACAGAACTCAAGTTAATTTAGAAAATGTGGTGTGCCTGGATGGCTCAGTCTGTTGAGCCTCTGACTCTTGATTTTACTGAGGTCATAATCCCAGGATCATGGGATTGAGTCCTTCATTCAGCTCCAGCCTAAGCATGGAGCCTGCTTAAGTTTCTATCTCTCCCTTTGCCCTGCTCTAGCGCTTGCTCACACACTCTCTCTCTCTCTCTCTCTGTCTGTCTCTCTCTCAAATAAACAAATAAATATATAAATAAAATAAATGATAAAGCAAAATGCATTCTCCACACATCTTAGTATTTTTAACTGATAGGTTTACTTTTTATGAAACCAGTAATATTCAAACCATAAAGTATTACTCTAAATTATTACTGTAATTTAATCAGATTTTTGATAAGGATGGTAGGAAGTATTTAAAATCATATTCACATATTTTATCCATGTTTATAGGGATAGTACCATGTTAAAGATGACAAACATGCCTTAAGCCAAGAATATTGTTTTGTTACACACTATGTGGTAGTACAAAACCTGGAACGAAGGCCAAAAGACAAGAATTAATTTTTTAAAAGTGAGATCTTACGGAAGACCTCATTACACTTAGAATGTCTAAAGACTGCAAGGAGCGTCTTAGACTCTATGGTCTTTCCTAGATTTCAAAGATTCAGTGGTTTATAGTCTCCCGTATTCCTTTCCTCTCATGAGACCAAATGCTTCAGAGAAATGACCTTCTAATGTGGTAAATTGAGATCTAACTACTAATTACTAATTGTTATTGCAATTCTTGACCTGATCTCCAGAGCTGGAAATCAAATCCTTGTCTCTGGAGTGTAACCAGATCTAATAGGCAGCTTCTGAGTTGATGCAGAGAGAGCGTATTAGCAAATGAGTGACTTCTAAAGTGTTACCTTAATGAACAGCATTCGATGTAATGTGTTTTGAAGCTCAAACTAGGTGACTGTATCTTACTTTTCACTGATAGTAGTGAAGTACAAAATTTCTCTATTTTTTATTTAGCATGGATAAGCATATTAGCGGAAAAAGTATAAGAAATTTCCCTATTGGTACATTTTTAATAGCTTCAAGCTGTTAGCAGTTACATTGTCCCTAGGTATGGGGTGGCACATGTCATGGTTAAGTGATGGGCACAGAGCCTCTTTTGACACACAGACATTTTTCTGTTGCTGGTATCAGCCATGAAAGTGTATTTCCAAGCAATTAAGCCTTAACTCCTGCTGGTTTGGAAGCCATGAACCTTCAAATTCCCATTCAAATTATTCAACACCTACCACTGGTGGGAAAAAAATACAACTTCATTAGTAAAAGCCACAAAGAAATCTATTGATAAGTTTTTAAAGTTTCTTTAAAATGGGAAAAATGCAAAAGTGTTCAGATTGTAAATTAACCACACAACTCCAAAATGACCTCACTTTCCTTTTTTCCTAACTGCAAGGATTTACTTTATGAGGTCTTAGGTTTAACAACATACTTCCAGAAGAATGTGGACACCAAAATAAATATGTGAAAGGTTATGTGTAGGGGAGCAGGGAGAAAACCAGGGCAAAGAAGTAGGATTATTTCAAAACTGTGTAGTTTCAACTTTTTTTTCAAAGTTCTATATGAACTAGATATTTCCCTGGCAATTCAAAGATCAGAACAATTGGAATTGACCACGTATTCTCATTATGTTTATGGACAATTTATTCTTCCTCTTTTCCTTCTCCCTGAAGTGTTGTGGAGACACTCGAACATGAATCTGTTTTCTTCTCGCCAGAAAGAATAGCACAGGAAGTTAATGTGAGGTGGGAATGGAAAGGAGCTCTCATCAGTAATAGTTTTGTATAGTATTGGGGGCTATTATAAGGATATATTTTTATCCTAGGGAATTGTATTCTCATTTTCAATGCCTACCAAATCAATTTGTTCCAAAATCACGTAAGCAGATTTTTCTCTACCAAGGTAGCATTATATTTTGAAAATATATGATATGAACTAGGCATCATAACATAGTAGTGAGTACTGGGGTGTAACTTTACCGAATTACCGATGGTGAAATGCTCTGTGAGTGGTCTCCATTATATATTCTGTTTATATTATATTCCTTGATGGTAGATTGATATTTTTGTTTCATACATAAATCTAAAAAGTTTGATTTTTAAAGAAAGTTAAATCATTATAATGTGAAGTTCTGCGTAGGTAGATGACCTACTCTTTTTCTTTTTTCTTTTTAAAGTTCAAAAGCTCTGCAGTACAGTTGCTAGATGATCTAGGGCCATTGTGTTAAATATTCTCTCATTTAGGCTTTAACTTCAGACTTTCAGTTGTTAGTCTTTCATTCTCACAATAATAGGATGTTATATTTTTAGCTCTTCGCATGGAAGTTAATATAAATACACTACTGAATTATCTTGATGACTTCCTGGGTAAATCTTTCAAGGATAAGAAAAGAGAATGAGCCAAGTAGAACATCTATGACAAAGCAGTGGAGCATATCCCATTAGAATAAATCTTTATTTTAAATGTATTATCTCAATCAGCTACCAGGAATTATGTTTATGGCATCAGCACAGAAATGCGCCTTACCGGTGAGTTAACTGATATTTATAAGGGTTGGTCGTGGCAGATTTTGAAAGTAGCAAATGTTTGTCATCTGTTGCCATTTTCCCCATTGTTGCTTTTACCCATGGCCTTTTAAATGTTTTATAAAACACTTGATTAAAGTCTACCATGGGTCCTCTGTAGAACTGAAAAATAACAAAGGAGTGATGACTCCTCTCCAGAAATTTAGAGTCTCCTCAGGGAGATAAAACAAGTAGAGTAAATTTTAAGTGACAGTAGATCTAAGTAAAATGGCAAGTAAGTAATAGGGATGGTACACACTTAAGAGAGACTTCATTGTTACAATGAAACTGCACAGAGGAAGTGGGATTTAAAGTGGGTACTGGATGATGTCTGGAACTGCCCCTGAGAGGGATTAATTCTAAGTATCTGTGGGGAAGGTAGTTGGGGGTAGAGCAATTACTCAAGATTCATTGCTACAGTCATAAAGGAGAAGTTCACTGAAGCTGGACTGTGAAGGGCACTGAATATCAGTTTAGAGTGTTTCACCTTTTTTTTTTTTGGTCTTATAAACAAAGTAGAATATTTAATTATGTTGAGTCTGGAGTGACATGACAAATACTTTGCCCTATAGGTTTAATCTTCCAAGGGAGAAGTTTGCAGGAGAGATGTTCGTGGAAGTCGAAAAGTCTGTGAAAGTACTCTAGGTATGAGATGCCAAGGCTCTGAATGAGCACAGTGGTGGGGGGATGGAAAAGAGAAGATATTTTAGAGGGGACCTTATCTGAGATGAATGTATAATAATTGGTTATTGATCCTATAGACAAGTTAGAGAAATTAACCAACATGATTCTTTGCAACTGAGAGATCAACTATACCCTCAGAGACTTTACATATGATAAGGTGTTGCATTATGATTGAAGTGTCAACAAAGCAAAGAGAGATATAAGAGATGATATTTACAATATCATCAATGAATCTGAAATGCATAATGATAAATGGAAGAAGTAAGACCCGAATGAATACCTACTGTATCGCTCCATTTACATGGTGTTCAAAAGCAGTTAAAACTAATCTGTGGTGAAAACAGTCAGAATACGTTTTAATCTTGATGGGTACTGACCAAAAGGGGCAGCAGGGAGCCCTCTGAGGTTCTGAAAATGTACATTTTGCTCTGGGTTGTAGCTCTATAGGTATAGATCCAAGTAAAAATTTATCAAGCTGTACTTTTAAGGCTTGTGCATTTTGCTGTATGAAACTGTTCAGGCAAAAATACACATGAAAAATTTATAAAGAAATGTCAGGAAATTAATACACATAGTGTTTTTTCTGAATTTTGTAATGTTTGAATTATCTGCCATCACTTACATTTTTAAAATCTAATGATTTGTAATTTCTCATACATACAAAATTTTCACTTTTGAATCTAAATTAAGGATACATAATAGATATAAGATTCCAAAGGAAAGTGTCAAACCTTCACTTGTAGATATTCAAAGGAAATCTGTGAAAACCACTTCTGTGACCCTTGGACCCTTCAGCTAAAGTCAGGATATAAAGAGAAGAATATATAGATGATAAAAACACTTTTGAAAATAATTTTTTTTTTACACAGAGCTATTGCCATTCTCTAAATGTCTGTTTCTCACTCCAAATTTGGGTCAGGGTTAGGGGAAGGCACCTACCTCCTTTATGCAAACTTAATCAGAAAATTGGCAAAGAAAATGCACAAGCATTTCACTGAAGAGGATACACAGTTTGTAGCTAAGCACGTGAAAAGATGCTCAACATCATTAGCATTAAGTAAATGTAAATTAAAACCGAATGAGGTATTACTACAAACAAACCCTTATGAAATAGGAAACAAAAGAAGAAACCACCAAAGGATACTGAGAAAGAGCAAGTAGTAAGAAGAGTGCTGTGTAGCCATATGAAGAAAGTGCATTAATGGCACTAACTGTCCAGAAGGCTGATGAGGGGTCAAGGTAAGATCTGAGACTTAACCAACGGATATGACCTGCTTCTGTACTACACGGCCCAACAATGTCTCAACATATTAATGCACAGTGCAGCAGATAGAATCTCTAGAAATACAGGCTTGTTGAGAGGTGGAAGTATAGTGCTCTACTATAATATTTTGATTTATAATAAGAATGTATATTTTAGTCCACATTTCTGGCAGAGAGTTCCTAAAGCCTTTGGAATGTTTCAAAGGAGGAGAGTGAGAAAGGCGTCTTTTGTTATGTTAATGAGGGGGCTTTTAGAAAGCAACTGACTATAGGGGCTGGTGGAGTGGGGAGCCAACCAAATGAAAAGAGGGTTGGAACTTTCAGTCCCACCCCAGACTTCTGCCCCAGACCTCTGAGGAGGGGAAAAGAGGTAGAGATTGAGTTAAATCACTAATGGCCAATGGTTTAAACAGTCATGACCATGTAATGCAGCCTTCATAAAAACACAAAACGATGGGTTTCAAAGGGCCTCTGGCGATTACCTGGTGGAGGTGCGGAGGAGAGAGTGCAGTGACCTGAAGAGGGCATTGAAGCTCCAGTCCCATTCCCCATATCTTGTTTTATGTATTTCTTTCATTTGGCTATTCCTGAATTATATCATTGTATAATAAACTAATAATCTAATAATGTTTCTCTGGGTTTTGTGACCTGCTCTAGCAAATTAATCGGACCCAAGGTGGAAGGTCATGGGAATCTTCCACCTACAGACAGTTGATCAGAAGCACAGATGACAACCTAAGCTTGTATCTGACCTACAGGGTGGAGGATAGTCTTGTGAGATGGACCCTTTAACCTATAGGATCTGATGCTCTATCTGGGTAGTGTCAGAATTGAGCTGAAAGGTCGGGCATCCATCAAGTCAAGAATTACTTGATGGTGTAGTCACCTTCCAAAACACTGGAATTGGACCCAGAATTTTTAACCAGGATTCCAGGAAATGCAAATTAACCACAGACCGTATGTGTGTGTGTTGGGGACAGGGGAGTCCACTTAGCTTCTTGCTGCATAACATCACCATGACCTGTTTCAAGTGACTGAGGTGATTTAATTGAACATGGAATATGGAATTGGGGAGAGATGTGCTCAATGCCCAATGTGCTCCAGCACAGTTACTTAGCACACAATGTAGAAAGATGTGAAAATGCCAGTCATCCAGTATGCTATTACAAACGCATTATTTTAAGCAAAAGTTCAAAGTAATGCTTTCCTATGGCCCTCTCAGGGTGTCGATATATGTCAAACCTACTGACAAACATTTCCATTTCATAATGAACATTAACTCTATTCATATGGGATAGTGAGCAATGCTCCATTTCATTCTCAAATGGTGGCAAACTTTCATCTGCATCTGTTCATCTTAAAGCTGTTGGTTATTTTATCAGTAAAAATGGGATTATTTGGGAATGGCACAGAATTAGAATTTGGTATATGCAAACTATTATAAAACTATAGGTAAGTCCAGAAAACTATTTTATAGGGGATTGAGGGAGATAGGAATGTTTCTTATCAACAAAAAATGAATTGGAATAAATGGTTAAAAGAGTAGTGACTTTTCCTTGGCTGAGTTACGGCAATTTGTCTTTGGCTTCTTGTTGTCAGGCAAGAACTTTCTTCCTGCTAGGGTAGTGCAGGTAGTACAATAGATTTCTTCCTGTCGGGAATGTAGGGTATGTCCCTTCCTGTTAGCATCTGCAACTGATGGCTAGTGGTAGGGTGTGAGGACTCCCCTTTTGGGCTTCCTGATCTCCTTATTTCATTTTAGTTTATTGTTATTTTTATTGCAACATAATTAACATGCAGTGTTATATTAGTTTCAGATGTACAATATAGTGATCCAACAATTCTATACATTACTCAGTGCTCATCACAATAAGTATACTGTTATCCTCTTCACCTATTTCACCCACCCCCCCCCAACCCACCTCCCCTTTGGTAACCATCAGTTTGTTCTCAGTAATTAAGAGTCCATTTTTTTATTTGTCTCTCTTTTTCTCTTTGTTTCTTAAATTTTACATGAGTGAAATCATATGGTATTTATCTTTCTCTGAGGTATTTCACTTAGCATTATACCCCCTAGATCCATCCATGTTTTTGCAAATGGCAAGAGTTCACTCTTTTTTATGGCTGAATAATATTCTACTCTGTATATATATCACATCTTCTTGATCCATTCATCTGTTGATAGACACTTGGGTTGCTTTCTTATTTTAGCTATGGTAATTTCATTTTTAATTTTTTTGAGGAATCTCCAAACATACAATTTTCCACAGTTGCTGCACAAGCTTGCAGTTTCACCAACAGTGCCATGAGGGTTTCTTTTTTCTCCACATCCTCACCAACACTTGTTAGTGTTTTTGATTTTAGCCTTTGTGACAAGTATGAGACGGTATCTCATTGTGGTTTTGATCTGCATTTCCATGATGATGAGTGATGTTGAGCATCTTTTCATGTGTCTGTTGGACATCTTTATGTCTTCTTTGGAGAAATATTTATTCATGTCTTCTGTCAATTTTTAGTTGAATGAGGTTTTTGTGTGTTGAGTTGTATTCTTTATATATGTTGGATACTAACTCTTTATTGGATATGTCATTTGTAAATATTTTCTCCATTCAGTAGGTTGTCTTTAGCTTTGGTAATTGTTTCCGTCTCTTTGCAGAAGTTGTTTGTTTTGATGTTGTCCTAATGCTTTATTTTTGCTTTTGTCTCCCTTGCCGGAGGAGACATTTCCAGAAAAATGTGCTATGGCCAATATCAGGGAAATGATTGTCCCTGCTCTCTTCTAGGATGTTTACAGTTTCAGGTCTCACATTCACTTATTTTGTCCATTTTGGGTTTATTTTTACACGTAGTGTGAGAAAGTGTTCCAGTTTCATTCTTCTGCATGTACCTGTCCAGTTTTCCCAAAACTTTTTGTTGAGAGGCTCTTTCCCATTATATATTCTTGCCTCTTGTCAAAGATTAATTTGACCCTAGAATCATGAGATTATTTCTGGGCTCTGTATCCTGTTCCATTGTCCTCTGTGTCTATTTTATGTCAGTACCATGCTGTTTTGATTACTCCAGCTCTGTAGTATATCTTGATATCTGGGATTGTGATACTTTCAGTTTGTTCATCTTCAAGATTGCTTTGGCTTTTTGGGGTCCTTTGTGATTCTGTACAAATTTTAGGATTGTTTGTTCTAATACTGTAAAAAATGCTGTTGGTATTTTGATAGGGATTGCATTAAATCTGTAGATTGCTGTGCATAGTGGTCATTTTAACAATATTCTTCGAAATCATGGACTAGGATATCTTCTCATTTGTTTGTCATCTTCAACTTCTTTTATCCATGTTTTAGTAGTTTCAGAGTACAGTTCTTTCACTTTCTCAGTTAACTTTATCCTTAGGTATTTTATTATTTTTGATTCAATTGTAAGTGGGAGTTTTCTCTTAATTTCCCTTTCTGTTATTTCATTATTAGTGTGTAGAAATGAAATGTAACTCTGTATATTGATTTTGCATCCTGTGATCTTACTGAATTCATTTATCAATTCTAGTAGTCTTCTGGGGTGGTCTTTAGGATTTTTTATATAGTATCATGTCACCTACAAATAGTGAAAGTTTTACTTCTTCCATACCATTCTGGATGCCTTTGATTTCTTTTTGTTGTCTAATTTCTGTGGCTAGGATTTCCTGTACTCTGTTCAATAAAAGTGGTGAAAGTGGACATCATTGTCTAGTTCTCAACCTTTTCATGACAGAGTATGATGTTTGCTGCCATCTTTTCATATATGGCCTTTATTAGGTAGAGCTGCGTTACCTCTGAACCTACTTTGCTTAGGATTTTTGTCATAAGTGGATGTTGTGCTTTGTCAAATGCTTTTTAAGTATCTATTGAAATGATAATATGATTTTTATCCTTTCTCTTTTTGATATGAGGTGTCACATTGATTGATTTATTAACATTGCCCAAACTTACATAATAGGAATAAATCCCACTTGATCTTGGTGAATGACTTTTTCAATGCATTACTGGATTAGGTTTGCTAATATTTTGTTGAAGATCTTTGCAACTATGTTCATCAGAGATATTGCTTTTAGTTCTCTTACTTTGTAGTGTCATTTGATTTTGGTATCAGGGCAATGCTGGCTTCATATTATGAATTTGGAAGCATCCTCCCCTTTTATTTTTTGAAACAATTTGAGAAGAATTGTTTGATATTATTCAGCTGTGAAATTATCTAGTCCTAGACTTTTTGTTTGTTGGGAGATTTTGATGACTGATTTAATTTCATTACTGGTAATTGGTCTATTCAAATTTTCTGTTTTTTCCTGATTCAGTTTTAGGAAACTATGGAATTACCTATTTCTTCTAGGTTGTCCTTTTGTTGGCCAATAATTTTTCATAATATTCTTTTATAATTAGTAGTTGGTTCTTTTCTACATCTCTGTCACCCCTACCCTCTTCAGTGTGTCCTCTTCTTTACATTTTTCTGAGGCGAGTCTGTTCAGCAAGTCTTTAGATCTTTTTCTGGGCTATTTACACTGATGAAGGCATTATGTAGATGTATCTGTGGCACAAGGTGAGCCTGGGATCCTTCTACTCTGCCACCTTCCCTGGTAGTCTTCCCATTCTGATTCCATTTTAAATTAGGTTTCCTTTTATTACGTTTTTCATATATATAAAATACTCATACATTTATTTTATTAGTATAAATATATATTGCTATTATGTTTTAAATATAATTTATTTATGTAATGCATTTGTTATCTATAATTATATATATAATATATACTACATATAGATTATATAAGTAATTATGCAATTATATATTATATACTACATATTAAGTAATTATCTATAATAAATATAGCATTATTTTCTTTTTCTTTTTTTTTTGTTTGTTTATTTTTGAAAAAGAGAGACAGAGCACAAGCAGGAGAGGAGCACAGAGAGAGGGAGACACAGAGTCCAAAGCAGGCTCCAGGCTCTGGCCTATTAGCAAAGAGCCTGACATAGGGCTGGAACTCACTGACCCCGAGATCGTGACCTGAGCAGAAGTTGAATGCTTAACCAACTGAGCCACCCAAGTGTCCCCAAGAAACCGCTATGTACATCTGGAAGAAAAGACATTTTGTGTTGATGAGGCTTATTTTTGAACCAGTTTTGTTATGTCTTTTGGAAAGCAAAATCCTACCATCATTATTACAGGAATAGAAGCAGAAGAGTACATATAGGTACCCTTTTACTTAGGACATCATGAGTTTGCATTTGGAGTTTTGGGAAAATAATTTATAAGAACAATTTCACAACCTCTTTTTATAGGCCATTTCTCTTTGGAAAATGATCACAATATTATAAAGTATCATACAGAAATAGACGTGAAAATATTGAGCATGCAGCAAAGTGTTGCACCACTGATTTCGTATACCTTGCTCAATTTCTATATATTCCTTGGAAGTATCTTTTAGTATCAATCATTCCTGACCCTCTTATGAAAAAATGGAAGCTAAAAATTTGTTAAGTGGAGAAAGTATGATATAGGCATCCTTGGCTCAACTATCTAAAATAGTTTCAGGCTAGAATTTGTGGAAACAGTTATCATCTGGTTTCTCACATGCTTTTTAAGTTATGAGAAACTTGTGTGATTGGTAAAGCAGAAATTTCATTTGAATTTTAAAAATATAAGTCAAAAGTATATATTAAAAAAATCTATTTTCTAAACTTTACTATTTAACCTAGGTTAAATATTTGTCCAAGGAGAGGAATAGTTTATCAGTACTAAGTAGATTTCCAGGAAAAAAGAAAAAGAAAAGAAAAACATACTCTGTAAGACTATAAAACATAAAAGGAATATATGCTCACTCACTCACTCATGGGTCTGGGAGGAAATAGGAAAAAAAAAAAATTTCCAGTATTTATTCCTCCAATGATTCTGTCTTAGCATTTCATTAGCAAGAGTCACTTGTGGTACTCGGAATTTAGAAATGAAATAGTTTGTCATGGAATTGATTATTTCTTCCTCCTTTATATTCTTGATGAGAAGTTTCTGAGCTTCCTGGAATTTCTATTAAGTATTTTAGATATTCCCATAAAATTCTGAATTGCTAACGCTTCTGATAATAAAGTGAGCTTGAGTTAAATAGGTAGCAGCCTAAACCATTCAAACTTTCCATCTGGTTTATGTGCTTTGTCTTTAAGTGTCATGCACACACTGCCTCTCTTCTGTGAATATTTTAATTTCCTTTCTTTTCTAAAATGGGCTATATAACCAAATTTCCCTAATAGGCTTTGGTGAGACATAGCTGATGAAATAAGACAGCACAGTACTGTGCAACTCCTTAATAGTAATATTTTTGTTATTAAGACATCTATATTGAATTCTCTTTAATGTTCAAGGATCCTTGCCTCATTCTGTCAGACTATTCCCCACTAGCCTCATTATTTCTCACAGCAACCCAATGAGATTCTAAAGTGGCAACCATTACTGCTTTATTTCAGTAACGGGAGAAACTGAGGCAAAAAGGCAAAAATGCATCACACAGCATGCCAGTGGCAGTCGTTGGAATAAAATCAGTGTTTTTAGTTTTCCTGCCAAAAGCTTACTCCAAAAAAAACTGAAGAAATTTCTTTGTTTAAAAAGAAAAGGGGAAAAAACATACATTAGTATAATATTAGAATTGTTAGATATTATGAGGCATAATTAGTGTTTCTGAAAAATGTCTATAAGGTTTATTACTTCTAATAATACATTTATTATTTAACAACTGTGTAGAGAATTTCTAATGATTAGATGTAGAATAACCACAAAACAACAGATTGTAAGAAAAAGCACATATAGAACGAACACATTACTTTGAGTTACTTAATCTTTATATTTAAACCTATAAATTATCACTTTGTAAAGTAGTTATATTATTTTCCTCAACCCCTCTGAAACATACACCTACACATACCTAATTATTTTGCTCAAAAGGACTATAAAATACAATTTTAATTGTTAACCAATTCTTAACAAATAAGCGGAAAGACATGACCAGAAACTGATCAACAGATAACAGTGCATAAATGTAATATAGTTTCTGTTTAAGTGTGAAATATAATGTATTGCGTGTCTAAAATACAGAGTTTGGGTTTATTGCTCTAAGTGACTGCCTTTCTGCAGATTCTTCCTGACTAATGAGACACTAACAAAGCATTGTGGACTCTTCATAGAAATTACCTTGTCCTGCTGGACATTAGTATGACTTATAGTTGACTTCAACTCCTTTTTCTAGATAGCTAAATCACCTATATTTTCCATATTTTTTAGGTATGAAATCTCCATAGTTGATAAGCATTTAATTATGACTATAGAAGTTTATTATAGGAACTTTTTGACAATAAACATATTCAATTATGTCCAATTTAATTCTGCTTTATGCAAAATTCAATCTTGTTTTTTCAGAATCTCCTGGTTTCATTTCCTCCTCCTTGAAAAGCAGTTATACTTTATTAATCAGCATTACTGAAGAATTGTTAATTCTCTTACTCTTGTTATTCTGCTATGGGAATCTGTTTTTAGCATATCAAATAATTGTTTCTTATAAGCTTAGCATTTTAAATCTTATCAAATATTATTTATTTGGATTTGGAAACATGATAGAATACATTATTTTTTGCCAAAATTTTATATTCTTTATACAAATGGGGATTGCATTTCTTTAGTTTTTATGATATCATCCAGTAGGAATTCTTGCTGAGATCACGTTCATTTTAATTTTTATTTACTTGATTAAAAATTAGAAATAATTTCACTTAGGAGCGTGTCTTTATTTTACTGACTTTTTCATGCCATAGTAATTTGTTATTGTGGTTTTAAAAATCACACATAGAATGAGCTCTACCCTCTTAACATATTTTAAGTGCATAATAAAAAATTATTAACCCATAGCGTCATATTATACAACAGATATCTACGAATTTTTCATCTTGCATGACTCAAATTTTTTCCCACTGAACAGCAATTTCTTTTTTCCCCTGCTCTCTTGTGGTTGCCATCTTATCTCCCCTTTTTTTTAATTTCATTTCTTTTTTTAATTTATATTTACTTCTTTTATGGGGGGCCCCCAGTGGCTTTTATATCTTTAGTCTTCCAATGCTTGCACCCTGTTTTATTTGTCTGACGTAATTAAAGAAACAGTGTTATGTAGTAAAATATCCATAAATCTTGATGCATAAATGGTCACAGTGTCTTCTCGTGTGTGAGGCACCCCTCCCGTCTTCCAATTTTAATCCCTTCTACTACCACCATGATTCTAAGAGGGATTTGTCAAGTCCTGTTTCTCTTGGATACTATTTTAAAGATGAAGGTTAATGAATGAGAACAAGAACCAGAAGTTCTCGTTGGCATTGTAAAGAAGAATTGAGAAACGTAAATCTAGCAAGAGTTGGAAAATTTATCAGGAACATTAAGAGACCATGTGTACTTGATGAAAGGTGGAGCTTTTAAGAGTTTTATATTTTTGTAATGACAGTTAAAATATTTTACAAGCACAATTAATCCACTCCTCTTTGAAATTTTTCTAGTAAGACAAGTTAAGATTAAAATTGCTTCTGTCTGGTTTTGGTTGATAAACTATTGCTTATTGAATTTGAGGAACTATGTATATTGGAGGGGCAGCTGATTGGGAATGTTCACATATGGTAATTTACTATACATCCTACATGTAGAAATGAACTAGAAACTTGACCACCAGTGACTCATTAAATAAAGGGTGCATGTTCATGAAAAATAATCATGCTTTCTGTACTGTAACAACATTGTCAGAGGAAATCAGAAACTTCTCTGAATTATACTGTTGGAGGACAAAGATACTTGCAGGAATGGGATGGCCCCAAGATAACTAAATGTAAGAAGCTTCCTAGTTAAAGAAACCCAACACAATTCCTTACAAAAATGTAAAATGGCCATTAGCTTTATTCCATCTCAACAGACTCTCGTTTTCATAAAAGTCAGAATACTATTGGATGGAAATAGATGAACCTTAGTTGCTTCTGTCTAGCATTCCTACACAGAGCTGATACCTTGAGTTTTTAGGTTTTGTAGGATTAACTAATTTCAGCCCAAAGAGGGTGATGTTGTCAGAAGATTAAAAAGGAAAGAAGTGATGGTAAGGAAAAGAAGTAATTGGTCAACATTAGAGTGCTGGACATATATACGTTTCACCTCTCATAAACACACATACACACACATATTTGGCTGAATTCATTAAATCGCGCTGTTAATGAATTTGTACAAGTGAACTTTTGCTTAGTTCTTTTAGGTCATGGTCTCACGGTTTGTGAGTTCAAGCCCTACGTCAGGCTCTGTGCTGACAACTAGGATCCTGGAGCCTGCTTCAGATTCTGTGTTTCCCTTTCTCTCTGCCCCTCTCCTCGCATTCTCTCTCAAAAATGAATAAACTTTAAAAATTTTTAAATAAATCAATTAGCTTGAAATAATGATAATCTATAAGAACTTCTTGAGTTGGATCTCAATTCTTCAGTTTTGGAGACGCCTGTAGGAGCAGCCATTACCTCTGGAAAAAAAGAACTTGGTAATCAGAAACATGATTCTGGAAATATGTGTAATCTGTATCAGTAGAGGCAACAAACCATCCCTTTTTTACTTGCATATCGAATACCCTTGCCATTGGCAGAGGTTCTGGCTCTTTAATAGAAATAAAGTAATACATGAAGGGGACTTCCCTCGCAGTAGCTGTTAGAGCTTATCTTTCAGAACTTCTCAGGCGAGGATATGCCTCCTTCACTTTTGTGCAGTCCGATGCCGCAATGTCTGGCATCAGAACGAATGAATAAACAAATCAAGAATCTGTTATTCTCAAGACTTTTATCTCTTAGGTACAATCTCATAGCTGTTCTTCTCTCCAAAGCAATGAAATGTGAAGGTTAGCCTGTGCTCTGAGGTATACTGCTAGGTAGTTGCTCATTTGTTTATACAAATTACTGGGATATTAGAGGTAGATAAAATTAAATTCCAGAGCCTAGCATTTTAGTTTGGGATGTTCTGCAAAGATCTGAGCCCTGTCCTCGGCTCCTTTTCTTAATTCAAAGTTATAAATTCATGCATTGAAAACAATGTTTCCATTTATCTATTTGGTGTCTTTAGGTAGTTGAAGTGACAGATATAAGGTGAGGGAAGAAAGAAGTGAAGAGAATTGCAGATTGAGGCATACACAGAAGATTGCTGGGAGAGAGGCAGGATATTCTGGTTGGAGTTGGAGAGGAGAATGGAGAGAATAGGGTTATGTATAATTTATATACTTTGACCAGAGTTTGGGGTAAGTGTAGAAAAGTGGCGGAAGATCAGTATAAAATGTTCTCTTATAGAAATATTATAGGCAACTGAAAATGATGTAAGACCTGAGGAATAGGTGTAAAGCTTTGAGCAGGAGAGGAGAATGATTTAACTAGAATTATATTGAGAAGCCCATTTTCCCAGTTTCCTACAACATGAGTTTACATAGGGTAAAATGGGAGGCTAGGCAACCTTTTGGCAGCCGGGAAGGCAGGTGCAGTGATGGTATCAAGGATGGAAAAAAGGAATGACAGATGATATCGAATTTGGAAATTTTCAGATGAAGGCAAAAAGGAGAGCAATCGAAGAATTTTTGATGACCTCTCTGCTTCTAGGTTTGAAGTGTGGGGTGCTATGAATACAGTGACTACAGTGCATTTACCAAAAAACAACAGAAAGAATGACTTTTAAATGTCAAGGAGTAAGTGATTTAGTATCAATAGTGTTATTGTGGTGATAAAATATCTGCATGTCTGTGTTTATCTGGCCTTTAGAGACCCAGGATAATGAGTAAATAGGATGGCGCATCTAGGTTTACAAATTAGATCTACATTAGTTTAGATATGAACATTAATTTTTAATTGATAATCTGTTGAAGAAAAAATGTAGAAAGACAAGAAACTCTGAAAAAGGTTCTTATTTTAAGCAGGAAAACATCTCTTTGTCCCATCTTTTGACAGAGACAGAGTCTTATAAAACCTTTTGTCACTGAACACTAAAGAAAGTTATAATTACCGGTGACAAAATATTTTATTGGTCAAATTCAGGGAGATTTCATTGGAAGACCCGTTACTCATGGAAACTAAATGTAATACCAAAACTGCTTTAGAGGATATTGCACATAAGCGTTTTTGCACAGGAAAAGGAAATCAGATTAGTGGCTTAGGTGTGAAACAAATTGAAGCGTCATAAAAAATGTGTATAATCAAAGCTATAAATTACTCTCTCCTTTATTTTTGGAAACCTGATAAACTCTATTATGTGAGGCAGGAGTGATGGGGGGGGAGGTAGGGAGTGGACTACTTAGCATTTAAAGCAGAATATGTTCTTCAGCGATCTGATGTCTTTTTATCTAGAGCTAGTCATAGGAAATGCAGTTTCACAAAAAATCAGGCCACTGGGCACTGAGAGTGAATATCCTAAGGCCAGTCGCAGAGGTTGGTTTTCCTAATTTAATCAACACGTGTTCTCTACTTAAACACTTACTGTATCCCTTGGAGGCAATACACATTAATTCTCAAACTTTTGTTCGTGGAAATATCACCTGCCTAACTTGTTGAAAATTCAGATGTACAGTATCAATATTATTTTTAGGCCCAGAAATTTATAGTTTCAAATCAGAGTGGTACCCATAATTCTACATTGTTAGCATGTGTCCCTGGGTGATTCTGACACTGGTCTTCTACAGAAGACATTGACCTAAGAATATGAAAGGAAATACAGCTCAGGCCCTGCCTCCAGTACTTAAAATGGAAAGCAGACCTGTAGACTAGTAAGTGTTAAAAGGCGTGATCCATTCAAATTATATTTACAGAGAGGTATGTGAATTGTGTGAGTGGAAATATATAACATCTATATCAGTAGAGGAAAAGGGAAGGCATTACCAATTATATTCATTGTAATCACAGAAATGACTCATGTTTGTCTTTTATATACCTATCTACCCTGATGGTCAAGGTGAAAGATATTCTAAGCACAATGAGTAGAAAGGCAAAAAGCATGGAAATAAAGATCTATATAGTATGTTACTAATAACTAGTCATCAAAACTCGATTGCATAGTTTTAATTTGCCAAGCTCATTGACAGTAGACTGGAAAAGGATGCACTGGAAGGCAGGGAAATGACTTGGGTAAGCACTGAAGTCCTGTAGACCAGAAGCCATGCAATCTGGAAATATTTGAATATGTTCAATCCTTGCTGAGAACCAACATATGGCTGTAAGGATCCCTATATCTACTAAGGGATAAAAAATTTACTTTAGCAATTTTGATGCAGAAAATGCTTTTCAAATGTATTTAAAGATTTGTCTTCAAGTAACAGCTTTCCCCCCGATAAAACCTGATATAGAACCAATAAATTAAAACAGAACAGGAGAAAGGCACCTGGGTGGCTCGGTCCACTGAGTGCCTGAGTCTTGATTTCAGCTCAGTGCATTAATCTTGGCGTTTGTGGGTTCCAGCCCTGCATCGGGGTCTGTGCAGAGCCTGTTTGGGATTCTCTCTCTCTCCCTTTCTCTCTGTGCCTCCCCTCCTTGTGTTCTCTCTATCAAAATAAATAAATAAACTTAAAAACTTAAAAGAGAGAACAGTAGAGATGCTCTACTTCCAGTGGGTGTGGCAGGAAGTAGAGGACAGACTCTTGGCATGGCCTTCTTTTCATAAGGCCTCTGGGCACAGTTTTTTCAAACTTTGTATTTTTTTTTTTTAAACAAGTCAGGAGGGCTGACTCCTTTTATTTCTTCTGTTTTTATTTATTTTTGAGAGACAGAGAGAGACAGCGTGAGCAGGGGAGGGTCAGAGAGAGAGAGAGAGACAGAATCTGAAACAGGCTCCGGGCTCCGGGCTCTGAGCTAGCTGTCAGCACAGAACCCGAAGCGGCTCTTGAACCCACGAACCGTGAGATCATGACCTGAGCTGAAGTCGGAAGCTTGACTGAGCCACCCAGGCACCCCTTCAGAGATTTTGTAAAATCTTAGGATTGCAAAAAAGTTTGAAAATGACCAGATTAGAGTATTCTATAGGCATTTAAAAAATTTTTTTAATCCAGATTATGAGTTAGCTCATAAATTAAGATGACCACCACCACATTGTCTTAATGAAACTTTAGAGGCGCCTGGGTGGCTCAGTCGGTTAAGTGTCTGACTCAGCGCAGGTCATGATCTCACAGTTTATGGGTTCGAGCCCCACATCAGGCTCTCTGCTGACTGCTAGCTCAGATCCTGGAGTCTGCTTCAGATTCTGTATCTCCCTCTCTCTCTGACCCTCCCCTGTTCATGCTGTCTATCTCTGTCTCTCAAAAATAAATAAAAAACATCAAAAAATTAAAAAAAAAAGAATGAACTTTAAGGGGCATCTGGGTGGCTCAGTCGGTTAATTAACTGACTCTTGATTTCAGCTCAGGTCATGATCTGATGCTGGTGAGATTGAACCCCATGTTGGGTTCTGTGCTGACAATGCTGAGCCTGCTTGGGATTCTCTCACGCTCAAAAATAAAGTAATTACTGTTTTTAAAAAAATGAAACCTTAAAACCATACGTAAGAGAACTCTGTTGTGTGTGTGCTCATGTGTGTATGTAGGTACGGAATGTATGTACATATTCCATAGGAGATATAAGGTGCAAAGTTGATTTAAAAAAAAAAGGCAAAGGTAGGAATTTTTTAAATAATTTTCATGGATTAGACATTACAATTTTTCAGACCAGCTCATTTTTACATTTAAAATGGACTGAATTATGTGTAAAATATTCTGTGTATTTCCATATCTTTTTGTATTTAATAAATATGGATTCCCCTGGTTACAGTCTCAGAAACAAATCACTACTATTTTCTTTTAAGCCTTAGTCTTTTTGCCTTTTCTGTGTAACACTTTACTATAATAGCCTAATCATTCTCAACTCCTTTGGTATTTATTGCAAGGACATTAATTCTGATGGGCTCATTTAGTATTAATGTGGATGTCATAAGTACTTCAGGAGGAATAGGATTTCTACTGGAATTCAGCATTAATTAGCCAGGTCATTACTTCAAAGTGTTACTCTTTCCTTTCAGAACAGCTGCACTTCAGCTTACTCCTTCCTGCAAAGTACATCAAGGCACTTTTTCTTAGGGGGGCCCTTCCAAATACTTGAATCTATTGAGAGAAAGTTGTAGAAGCGAACAGGATACAATAGGCAAGGTGTGGTAATTACCAGACACCAGATTAATAGAAAGCTGATGTCTTAATTGAGCTTCTACAATAGCTTGAATTGAATAAGGGACTTGATTGCATTTTAAATTTCTGTGGAGGATAAAGCAATAGTATTAAATAAAAGGTTCAAATAACTCCTTCAGTTTTTCATGGAAAGGTTAAAAAAAATCCCACACAGACACACATTAAAAACCATAGCAATAGGGGCATTAATTAGAGATTAGAAATGCTTGTATGTTCATAACTGAAGGTATTTTTAATACAAAAAATATGGTTTTGAATTCTGTGGTACTTGCCTGAGTAAACATATATTTCTTATGTTACTGTAATTTTATTATTCTAAATGTTTCTCAGTATCTTGGAATACTTTTATGTGCATTTATGATGCCAAGATTAGTCTATTGTTTAGTAAAATAACTAGGAAGTTTACTGTCTTACCTACATAATTGGAATGTCTGCTCTGTCCTACATCTTTAAGGAAACGATTGATTTGATAAAATGGAAAATTATTTCAGGGTTATGTAAATGAGGGTGAATTCACTTTTTCCTTCAGTGACTTTTCAGTAATTAAGTCTCTAAGCATTATGACACTGTAGCAAATGCCTTTTAAAGATTCTGAGTTTTATTCAAAACAAGGGTCACTTTTCATCACCCCCTAAGGATGACATTTTGATGCCTAACTTTGGGGATTACAGGTTGATTTTAAAATAATTCCCAGAATTTTTTTTTTACCAAAACATCTACATTAGATCTAACTTTAAGTGTTCTATGACCTATCAATGTCTATAACTAAAGGAATCAGGTGGTTTATTATTTATTTTATGCTACAAAATAACCAAAAGAAATTTCTAAATCAAATGAAGGCAGAATTTGTAAATTCCTAGCAAATTTCCTACTAGGTAAACTAAAAAAAATGTTATTTAACACAAAATAAATATCTTGATTTTGAAATACTGTCAGCTTAGAAACAGAGTTTGGATGGTATTAAAAAAAAAACTACACTGTGTGCCAGAATTCCTACATTCTAATTCTCAATCTACCACTAATTGATCAAACTTGCAGAGGGTCATCACCAACTAGTAGTAAGTCTCTTATCTCCTCCTAGTAACACAGAAAGGACTAAGATCCTAGGATCCATTCAGTTCTAAAACGTTGTAGCGAACATTACCGATGACAAGTTCATTTTGATCCATTGATACTTAGAAATATGAACCCTTTACTGACATATGTTTCTCCATATTTGGAATTGGAATATTTCATTTGCATATTAAAAATGTGGGAGGGCTTGCCCATAAAACCAGTACAATCCAAAGCCTTTTTGAAGCAGTAATCCTTTGACAATGTTTTTGGTTTCATTCAGCTGTTGATTTGTTAGGTTTTTACTTGGATAATTTTTTTCTTTCTTACTTTCTAAATAGGTGCCTCAGTCTCTTTTAGAGAACCTGATCTCTTTTTAGATCCCCTTCATAGACCATATCATCTTCCAAGGAATTGATAACATTTCCATACTGATAATAACCAAGTAGAGTTCTCAAACCTTAAACTTTCCTGGAACTTGCTTGACATACATCAGCCTTCTTTACTTCTCCAGTTGAATCGCTTTAATAGGCATCCCAATTGACATGACTCAAACCAAACTCATAATTCCTCTTGCCCCAACCAGACTCTTTTCACTTGTGTTTTCTCTGTCTCTTAAAGTGACACTTCATTTATACAGTTACATCCTTGCTCTCATACCAAACTTCCAATCAGTCATCAGATACTAGAAGGAGGTAATAGCTGACAAGAGACCAACACCAAGGCTGACAATAGCTAAAAAACTGAGATAAAATTTAAGCTATTAAAATCCTTTTGATATATTTTTGAAGAAAGAAGAATTGGATAGGTAACTCTCTGGACAGAAAAAAAAAAGTTATTTCAAGATACGCAGGTAATTATCTTTGGATGTTTTTCCCCTGGGGTCATTTGCTTGATTCTAAGGATAGGGCTTGGCCCAAGTAGAGGACTTTTATGGTGTGTCTGTGTGGGTGGAGCAAGACAGGTAAAGAGAACTGAGAAACCAGAGGAGCTTTAATGGGTCCTTCAAGACAATGTTAGAGAGTTGTAAAGGCTTTGGGCAACATGGCTAATATTTCCTGCATAACATTTGCTGAAATCTGAGGCTATGCATGGATTATAGGGTCAGACTGAAAATGTCCAAAAGTCAGAAAAATGTACCTCATACTGTTTAAGATGAAAATACCCACCATGGAGAGGTGGCTTTGTTAATGAGGCAGATAGTCACTGAAAACTCTAGAAGGAGTTGTGTCCACATTTTACCAGGTGTACTTACACCATTTGGTACAGCTAAGAGTGAGTATCTGTGCTTGGCTCTTGTAAAAAAAAAAAAAAACTTTCTAGGAACAGATAAACCAAGAATGACTGCCATTCATATGAGGCTGGAGTAACCCTAAAAGAGCTTAAGTCATATGACTTGTCTCCCATCCATACATTTGCAATTTAAAACTTTGTGGGGCAAAAAGATAAAGAGATGAGGTTAAAGCCTCTAAAAGACCGAAGTAAATATCCTATAATCATTTGGGACTAAAGAACTAAAGAAAAAAGGCCAGGACATAAGGTCAAGCTCTAGGGGGAAGGAAAAGCTAAACTAGAAATAGATTGAATTTTAGCCAACTCCCATCCATCCCCAATTAAACTGTGAAGAGAGTCCGTTTAATCTTTAAATCCTACTAAAGAGAAAAGCAGCCCTCTGTTGCAAATGGCACATCATTTAGAAGATCTACAGCCTTTTATTACACAGTATATAAGATTCAATCATTGGTAGATTCGATTAATGATTAAATCATTAATACTTTTATAGCTAACTATTATGAGAAGTAAATAAAAATAAACCAAATGTATAGTAGACAAAGATCAATAGATACAATATATTGTTCTTTAAAAAGACAAATAAAACTGATTAACCCTAAGTAAGACTACATAATAAAAAGAAGTAAAAACATAAATTTTCAATATCAAGAATGAAAAGTGAATATCGTTACAGAGCCTCTAGACCTAATAAGATAAGAAGGCATTATGAACAACTTTAGAAATTTAGATACAGGGGCACCTGAGTGGCTTTGTCAATTGAGGGTCCAGCTTTGGCTCAGGTCATGATCTCACAGATCATGAGTTCGAGCCCTATGTCAGGCTCTGTGCTGACAGCTGAGAGTCTGAAGCCTTCTTCATTTTCTGTGTCTCCCTCTCTCTCTGCCTCTCCCCTGCTCATGCTCCGTCTCTCTCAAAAATAATCATTAAATAATTAACATGTTTCACTATTGTGCTTTGGGGATCAAATAGCTTACTTTCTGAGTTTCACAGGCCCATAGACAAAAAAAAAAAAAAAAAAAAAAATCCAGGTTCTTCTATCATACATCAAGACCTGATTTATATGATGAAATTTGGGACTCTTGAGTTGATGAGATTAAGCCCATATTTATTTTAATTAAATTTATTTTAATGTAATATTTGTGTATGATGTAAAGTAGAAGCCTAGTTTCATTCTTTTGTATATGGCTATCCATTTTCCCAGCACAATTTATTAAAGAGACTATCTTTTCCCCATTGTATATGCTAGTCTCCCTTGTCAAAAATTAATTGCCCAGGGTTTATGTCTAGGTTCACTATTCTGCTCCATTGATCTATGTGTCTGTTCTTATGCTAATACCATACTGTTTTGATTATTTTAGCCTGGTTGCAAAGTTTGAAATTAGGAAGTGTGATGTTTCCAGCTTTGTTCTTCTTTCTCAAAATTGCTTTGGCTATTTGGGTCTTTTGTGATTTCATACAAATTTTAGAATTGTTTTATTTCTATTTCTGTGGAAAGTATCATTAGAATTTTGCTAGAGATTACACTGAATCTATAGATTTATTTGGATAATATGGATATTTTTATAATAGTAGTTCTTCCAATCTTTAAGCATGTAATATTTTTCATTTATTTGTATCTTCCTCAATTTATTTCATCAGTGTTTTGTAGTTTCCATGTAGAGATCTTTTAGTTCATTGGTTAAATTTATTCAAAAAATATTTTATTCTTTTTGATACTATTATGAATGATAATGCCTTCTTAATTTCTCTGGTGGTTACTAATGTATAAAAACTTAACTAGTGTTTATATATTGATATTATATCCTCCAACTTTACTGAATTTATTAGTCTAATAGTTTTTGGGTGGAGTCTTTTGGATTTCCTTTATATAATATTATCTGAAAACAAAGACAGTTATACTTTTTCTTTCCAATTGGATATTTTCTTTTTTTGCCTAGTTGCTTTGGCTATAATTTTCAACTATCATACTGATTAAAATTGGTGAGAGTGGATACTCTTGTCTTGTTCTTGATTTGAAAAGAAAACTTTCAGCCTCGTGCCATGAAATATGATGTCAGTTGTAGGCTTGTCATATATGGCCTTTATTTTATTGAGGTATATCTTTTATATACCTAGTATGTTGAGAATTTTTATCAGTAAAGGATGTTAGTTTTGTCAAATACTTTTTCTGTGTCTATTGAGATGATCATATGATTTTTTCCCTTTAATTTTGTTAATGTGGTATATCACATCAGATTTACAAGTGTTGAACCTTCCTTGCATCCTTGAAATAACTCTCACTGTATCATGGTGTATGGTCTTTTTAATGTACTATTGAATTCAGTTTGCTAATATTTTGTGAAAATTTTTGCATCTGTGTTTATTAGGGATATTGGCCTGTAATTTTCTTGTAGTGTTTTTGTCTGGTTTTGGTAGAAGGGTAATACTTGTCTTGCAAAATGAGATTGAAAGTGTTTCTCTCCTCTTCTATTTTTTTTTTTTTTTTGAGGTTTGAGAAAGATTGGTAGTAATTCTTCAAATGTTTGTTAGAATTCTCCAGTGAAGACATCTGACCCTAGACTTGTTTTTTGGGGGATTTTGGAATTCTGAGTCAATCTCTTTACTAGTAATTGCTCTATTCAGATGTTCTATTTCTTTATAATTCAGTCTTAGTAGCATATATATAATTAGGAACTTATTCTTCCAGATTGTACCATTTGTTGGCATATAATTATTTACAGTAGTTAGTTGCCTTTGATATACTTCTTTTCCTGTGATATCAGTTATAATGTCCTTTTCATTATTTCTGATTTTATTTATTTGAATTCTTTTTTTTTTTTTTTCTTGGTGAATTTAGCTAAAGACTTGTCTGTTATGTTTTCTTAAAAAAAAAACAGCAACACACACAATTTTTGTTTCCAATAACCTTTCTATTGTTTTTGAGTCCTTTCTCATTTATTTCTGCTCAGATCATTATTGTTTCTTTCTGCTAACTTTGGGTTTAGTCTGTTGTTTTCTTTTCTTCTAATTAATTGAGGTGTAACTTTAGATTATTTGAGATCTTTCATTTTTCTTGCTGTAACCACTTATCAGTATAAATTTGTCTCAGAACTATTCTTGCTGCTTACATAAAACACATATATAAATTGATTTCAAGTTAACAATGACTTAACTTCAAATATATACCAAAGCTTTATCTTTTAACACTCTCTCTGAAATCTTATGCTTTTGATGTCACAATTTACTTCTTTTTGTATGTATCCATTTAAAAAACATTTTTATAGTTATTTTTAATACTTTTATATTTTAACCTTCAGCAAGTGTTATAAATGATTTACCACCATAATATAATATTTGAGTATTCTGAAATAGCTAATACCTTTATCTGTGAGGTTTATACTTTCATTTCTTCTGTAACTAGTGTCCCTTCATTATAGCTTGTAGAACTTCTATCAGCATTTTTTTTTCTTCCAAGGTTTATATAAATTCCAGTTTGTTAACATATAGTGTAATATTAGTTTCAGGTGCAGGATTTAGTGATCCATTATTTGCATACAACACCCAGTGCTCATCATAAAAGTGTACTCTTTCATCTCCTTCACCCAATCAATGCATCGCCCCACCCCCCTTCCCTCCAGCAACCCTCAGATTGTTCTCTATAATTAAGAGTCCTTTCTTTTTAAAAATTTTTTTTAATATTTTATTTATTTTTGAGACAGAGAGAGACAGATCATGAGCGGGGAGGGGCAGAGAGAGAGGGAGACACAGAATCGGAAACAGGCTTCAGACTCTCAGCTGTCAGCACAGAGTCTGATGCAGGGTTCAAACCCACGAACGTGAGATCATGACCTGAGCCGAAGTCAGAGGCTTAATCATCTGAGCCACCCAGGCACCCCAAGTGTACTTTCTTAAGGCCAGTCTAGTGGTGATGAACTTCTTCATCTTCTATTGTCTGCAGAGTTCTTTATCTCTCTTTTACTTTTGAAGGACAACTTTGTTGGGCAGAGTATTCTTGGTTGGCAATTTTTTTGTTTTTGTTTTGTTTTTTTCTGTCAACATTTCAAATCACTCCACTCTCCTCTGGCCTGAAATGTGTTTCCTGAAACATCTCTTCTACTGCTATGGGAGTTCCTTTGTGTGTAGCAGGTTGCTTTTTCTCTTACTGCTCTTAGGATTCTCTTATTGTTTTTAACTTTTGACAATTTAATTGTCATGTGTATTTGTGTAGGCCTTTTCCAGTTCATCTTACTTGGTACTTTTGAGTATCTTAGATCCTGATATCTATATTTTTTCCTCTGAATAGGGAAATTTTTTTGTATTACTTCTTTAAATAAGCTGTTAGCCCCCTTTCTTTTCTCCTGGGATCCCTATAGTGCACATTATAATTATTCCCAGTTGGTACTGGATGTCCCAAAGGCTATCTGCACCCTTTTTTAAAAATTATTTTTCCTCATGCCTGGGTAAATTCAATTGCTGTGTCTGCAAGTTCATTGAGCTTTTTTTTTTTTTCCTACATGATCCTCTTTATTGTTGAATGCCTCTGTTGGACTTTTCAGTCCAGTTATATTCTTCAATTCTGTGATTTCTGTTTGGTACTTTTTAAATATTTTCTGTCTCCTTATTGGAATTTTCACTTTGTTTATGCATTGGTTTTCTATATTTGGTGAGCATCTTTACAATTGCTATTTTGAACCTTTTATCAGGTAAATTGCTTACCTGCATTTCTATAAAATGTGTTCCTGGAGATTCATCTTGTGCTATTTTGGAACATATTCTGTTTTCTCTTCATTTTCCCTTGACTTTTTGTTGGCTCTGCACACTAAATAAAAGAGCCACCTCTCCCAGTCTTGAGGGCATGGTTTTGTGAAGGAGATGAACTTCATCAATCAGCCCAGTCTGAGTTCCTGGTCATCTCTCAAACCTTTGTGGTTGTACAAGCCGCTGCCTTTGTTCTTAGTGAGTCCCAGTAGTTGAGGTTGTGCAGTTACCCATCACTGTCCCCAAAGAGGAGGGTTGCAGTCAGTAGCTAGATGCCATTTGATTAGAAGCTGGATCCCCAAGCAGCAGCTTAGAAAATATGTAGACAAGCCCCTTCTAGGGATTAATAGGAGATAAGTGCTTTGGCCTACTCCTTCTGCGCTGATCCCAGGTGTATACCCATGGAATGGTGCTTTGACACCTGTGTAAAAACTATTCTTTACTTGCCATAGTTCTGTGGGACTGATAAATCAAGTGTTGTTGGTTAGCAGAGCAAGGTGATTTGGGGGACTGTCCCTACGTAGCAATTGCAAAGCTGGGGTACCGGACATGTGTATAAGTGCTTTCTAGGGAGATGCTGTCAACATGGTACTCCCATTATGTGTATACTAGATCATATGATGTTCTTTCATTAGCTCGTAGGCTTTCTTCATGTTTTATTTATTTTTTCTTAAAGTTTACTGTTTTTTTTCTTCTGCTTGCTCAAGTCTATATTGAATCCAAATAGTGATTTTGTTCAGTTATATTCCTCAGCTCCAAAAGTGTCTTTTTATATATTCTCTGTTAAAATTTTTGTGTTGCTAAGATATCGTTATCCTGAGCTTGTTGGGCATTTTTACTATGATTATTTTGCATTTTTTGATGTATAATTCCTCTGCCTCCATTTTTAAAGGGTAGATTTCAGGAGATTTATTTTTTTCCTTTTATTGGCCCATGTTTCCTTGTTTCTTTGTGTTCCATATAACTTATCATTGATATCTGTGTATTTGAAGAAACACCCACTTCTCCAGTCTTTATGGATTGGATCGGTATGATAAGATTTTAACCAATTAGCTCAACTGAAGGTTCGGTTTTCTGAAGCCTATTCTTTTGATATATGTTCTCTGAACTTGTGCATATAAATTCCTAATGAGACAGTTTGCTCTCTCTTTTTGGGGGATTGAGATGGGAGGTTAGAAGCTTTTAGTCTCTTACGTCCCTACTGTCTGTCTGCTGTACTGCAGTTCCTCTAAAACACCAGGATGCCATCCAAGTCTTGTTTTGTTCTCAACAGTCCCTTAGCATTTAAGGTATGCCACACTTTATCAGCCTACCAAGTCAGGAATAACAGAAACAAGTCCTTTGGGCAGGCCCCCAAAAAGAATGTTTGATGTACATTCCACTTCTGTCCCTCTCTCTCAGAGGGGAATCCTCAAGCTGTGTGTCTTTTCCAAAGCACAAAGCCATGCCAGACATAGTAAACTACCTTCTATTTCCCTTTGTTCTCAGCAACCCCCATGCATCCAAACAATGTCAATTTAGTCAGTGCTCCAAGTGAGGGATACAAAAATCTGTACCTTGGGCAGCTTCAGATAACCAGGAGTTGAACTGCTCCTCTCTCTCTTTCTCTCTAAGGAAGAAGTCACAGGGCAGACCAGACATTCTTGACACTGAGTTTTGGTGGCATGGCAGTGGGACTGATGAAAAAAAAATTAAAATTGCTCTTCTTACTTTCAGTGTGTCTGTGTCTGTTCTCATCTTTGCATTTGTCTAGGGTATTGTAACTTCCTAACTAGATTCTGGTATTTTGGTCCATATATCATTGTTAAATCTGTGTTTCTGTGAGGAAATGAGGGCTACTGGGACTATTGTTCTGTCATCTCAATGATGTCATTCTCAGATTTATGTTGTTTTAAGCAATTAAGTTTGTGGTACTTTGTTACAGCACCAAAAGGAAATTAATACTTAGAAGGCTTAATATATTAAATATGAAGACATGTCATAAATATTTATGATTAGGAAGACAGTATAGAATCAATACAACAAATATAAAAATAGATCACTTGACCAAACACGGATTCCAAAAATGGACCATATATGCTCACCTGATACATGAGAAAAGTGCTGCCGTATACAACAGGGAAAAGAATGATCTTTTTCAATAAATTATGTAGGATAAATAAAGTATATACTGGAAAAATGTCTTGACCCTTACTTCACACCATACACAAAAATCAATTCCAGATATACTACAGGTATAAACATAAATGGTAAAACAGTATTAAAGAAGGAATCTTTGGAAAGCATCTTTGCAATTTAAGAATAGGCAAATGTTTCTTAATCAGGCATAGAATGGTTAAATATGACTGAAAATTGATAATGAGACTATATTAAAATAGAAACCTCTATTCATTAAAGCACACATCATCAAGGGAATTAAAGGGCAACTTAACTAATGGGAGAAGACATTTTCAACATACCTGGCCAGCAAAGGATGAATAATCTATTAAAGCTTTTACAAATCAGTAGAAACGGCAAGCAACACACTTTTTAAAACAGGTAAAATATTTGAATAGACATTTTACAAAACATAATATATAAAAAGCCACTAAAGAGGCACCTGGGTGGCTTAGTCGGTTAAGTGTCTGATTTTAGCCCAGGTCATGATCTCACAGTTTGTGAGTTCAAGCCTAGCATCAGGCTCTGCTGACAGCTCAGAGCCTGTAGCCTGCTTTGAATTCTGTCTCCCACTCTCTCTGCCCCTCCCCTGCTTGTACTCTGTCTCTCAAAATAGATAAGAACACTAAAAAAAGTTAAAAGGCCACTAAATGTATGAAAAGTTGTCCCACTTAACTAGTTTTCAGGGAAATACAAATTAAAACCAGAATATGATATTACACTTCCATAACAATGGTTAAAATGCAAAAGATGAAAAATATCCAGGTATAAGCATGGATATGCAGCTTATCTGGGCCAGTGTGATATGAGATGTTACATCCACCTCAGAAAAGTTTTTGCCAGTATCTACTAAGACTGAACCTCTATGTATTCTATGAGTCAGCAATTCTACTCTGTGGTATGTGCCCCCCCCTCCAAAATACATGCATTAGAATCTTCCTACCAGCACTATTCCCAGAAAATATTTCCTTTTCTTAATCCTGAAGGTGGCATGTCCTAGATAAGAGTCACTCCTTCCTGTAAGACTCTCAATTAATAAAAAGTGAAGACCAGCAGCCAAACATGATGAATTGAACATGAGAAAAGCCTTTGTTGTCATAAGATATGGGTATTCGGAATTTGTTACCATAGCCTAATCTGATAAAGATATTTTTAGTAAGAATAGTAGGAGTGTTACTATTTATTACTATTACAATTATTATTGTGTTGAGGGTATGTGTAATCATGAGTTGTCTTAACATGTAATTAATGTATTCTATTCAAAAGCAAGTAGTAAGAGGTGTTTTTACTACTTGAGAAAGCTCATTTGTTTACTAGGGCAATCAACGATCAGAAAGCACTACTGAAGGAAGATTGAAGACCTTAGTAAAATTCAAGCTTTAGTTATAATCTCATGCTAAATTTAAAGCAGAAATCAAATCCAAATGTAATAAATCTAATCTTAAATACTGTGATTGTGCATATCTGGAAAACTCACCGATTCCTTAAAAATGTGTTTTTCTTTTATAGAACTTTACATTTAAATTTTCAGGTATCACTAAAATAACTTTTATATATGAATACAGTTAGATGGGGATTACGGAGCTTAGTGATATTTCTATCGGGATTCTTTAGTGCTTGGGGTTTAGCAAAAAGTTTTTTAAATTATATATTTAATTATAAATATTAATCATTCTAGATAAATTAAGTCTTACAAATTCTATAGAACTTTCAGGCTAACCTTCAGGCAGCTCTAAGGAAAGAGATGTCGTAAATGAGCTCTTGATAAGAGTTTGATGAAGGGAAGGGGGATATGCAACCCCAGAATGTGCCACTTTGTCATGTGGGCAATTTTGAGCTGAAGTCAAGCAAGACCCAGAAGACCCCTCAATAACCACTTATTTCTCCCTTAAGTACCTAGAAGAGTAAGACCTGGCCCAGAAAGAGAGTTATTATCAGAGATAACATGTTATCTGAAAGACCTACCTGTACGACAGGGCAAACATCTAATTACCAAATCTCTGCTCCTTTTATAATTCTGTGAATTACCTTCTTCCTAATGAAGCCCCAGGCCCTTATTTTCTTCCTTAGTCCAAGATGGCACATAAGCCTCACCTGCCTAACTTGCCTTGATCTCATCACTCCGGGGCTCCCATACCTAAGGAAATGAAATTGTTTTTATTCTGTTAATCTGTCTTATGTCCATTTATTATTAGACCAGACCAAAACAAAACAAAACAAAACTTAGGGGGTAAGAAGGGACAATTTTTCTGCCCCTACAGAGACTTATTAAATTTCTTGAAAATTAGAAAAAAATTAAAATCACAGAATAAGATTTTAAAATCATTTAAATGTGCATAATGTAATACAGGTGAAAAATCAATAACAGAAGTTCAAATAAAACTTAGCCACTTAAAATTTTGAAATATGTTTTCAAGCTATCACTGATTTACAAGAAAAATTAAAGTTGCAAATATAGAATAGCTGGACAACAATAATCCCATGAAACTCACTTATCTTAGAAGAATTCTAATATGTATTGTCAGAGAGGCAAAGTCATAAATTAATAATGTAAAAGTTGTCACGTTATGCATTCCATTTTTTAAAAATTTTACCTGGGGGCGCCGGGGCGGCTCAGTCAGTTAAGTGTCTGGCTTCGGCTCAGGTCATGATCTCACAGTTCGTGGGCCCGAGCCCCGCGTCGGGCTCTGTGCTGACGGCTAGGTCAGAGCCTGGAGCCTGCTTCAGATTCTGTATCTTCTTTTCTCTCTGACTCACCCCTGATCACGCTGTCTCTCTCTGTCTCCCAAAAATAAGTTAAAAACATTAAAAAAAAATTCACCTGGATTTGTCTTTTTCATTTTTGGAGTTCTGCTTCTCCTTTTCATATTTGGAACTGCTTAAGGCAGAATGTTAAATAATACAATGTTATTATTGTACTGGAGTACCATTTAGGATCCTTTTCACAGAATTTTGTAAACGAAAAAAAATTAAAGAATTTAATTCTTTTGAATAATTGGATGATACCATTAAAAACATGCTGTGTCATTTTCATACCAAATACATTTATACACATTAAAAATTTGCATAATAAAATACTTATTTCCTTAAGTTGTTTTAGGTCTCTAATCCCTTTTCTTTCATTGGTAAGGCCTATTCAGTTCACAGTCAACATTAATGTGGACATTGTACATTAAAAAAGAGAGAGTGATACAAACACTCTACAGAATTATTATTTTTATTTTATGAAAAATATGAAAATTGGTTATAAAGGAGTGTGCCAGGGACCCAAGAGACAAAGGTATATCCTACCCTTGGGAATGAGTTGGAAGCTTCAGCTTGAACTTGACACCTCTTTCTACCACTCACCTCTACTCTTTTTTAAGACTTACATTTTTTTTTCACAACAGTTTTAGGTTCACAACAAAAGTAAGAGGAAGGTCCCCACACATCTATAGCACCCTTGATTATCAATATCACTCTCCAGAATGGTACATTTGTTACCAAGGAAGAACCTACTTTGACACATCACTATCACCCAGAGCATTTAACTTACATTAGGGTTTACTCTTCATGTTGTATATTCTGTAGGTTTGAACAAATGTATAATGACATGTATCTACCATTATAATATGATACAGAGTATTCTCACCATAGGAAAAATTCTCTCTGCTCTATCTCTCCACTCCACTTCTTGGCAACTAGTGATCTTTTTATTGTCTCCGTAGTTTTGTCTTTTAAAAAATGGGGATGCCTGGGTGGCTCAGTCGGTTAAGCGTCTGACTTTGGCTCAAGTCATGATCTCCTGGTTCATGGGTTCGAGCCCCGCATCCGGCTCTGTGCTGACAGCTAGCTCAGAGCCTGGAGCCTGCTTCAGATTCTGTATTCCCTCTCTCTCTGACCCTTCACTGCTCACACTGTCTCTCTCTGTCTCTGAAAAATAAATTTAAAAATAAAATAAAAATATCATATAGTTGGAATCATACAGTATGCAGCTTTTTCAGAGTGGCTTTTTTCACAAAGCAATATGCATTTCCATTCTTTCATGTCTTTTCATGGCTTGATAATTCATTTCTTTTCAGCACTGAATAATATTCTGTTGTCTGGATGAACTATATTTCATTTTCTGTCACCTTCTGAAGGACTTCTTAGCTGTTGTCCAGTTTTGGAACTTACAAATAAAGCAACTATAGTCATCTATGTGCATGCTTCTATGTGGGCATACGTTTTCAACACCTTTGGATAAACACCAAGGTATACAACTGATGGATCATGTTTAGTTTGATAAGAAACCACTGAATTGTTTTCTAAAATGGCTCTAAGAGTTTACATTCCCAGTGACTGAGAGTATCTGTTGTTCCACATCTTCCCCAGCATTTTAAAAATTATTTAAATTCAATTTTTAAAAAATTATTTAAATTCAAGTTAGTTAATATATTATGTAGTATTGGTTTCAGGAGTAGAACCCAATCATTCATCACTTCCATATAATACCCAGTGTTCATTCCATCAAGTGCCCTCCTTAATGCTCATCACCCATTTAGCCCATCTCCCCACCCTCCTCCCCTTCAGCAACCCTCAGTTTGTTCTCTGTGTTTAGGAGTCTCTCATGGTTTGCCTCCTTCTCTGATTTTGACCATTCTCATAGGTGTGCAATGGTATCTTGTTACAGACACATGGAGCATCTTTTCATATGCTTATTTGCCTGTATTCCTTGGTGGTGTCTGTTAAGGTCTTTGTCTGCCCCCTTGTTTTATCACCTTATTTCCTTAATGTTGAGTGTTAAGAGTTCTTTGCATAGTTTGAATACAGTCCTTTATCAGTCCTTTAACAGGACTTTGTCAGTCCTTTATCAATAATTTGCAAATATTTCTTCCCTCTGTGTGCTTGTCATTCTTTTGACATTGTTTTTTGCAAGGATGATTTTAATTTTAATGAAGTCCAGCTTATCAATTATTTATTTCATGTATCATGTCTTCAACGTTGTATATAAAAAGGCATCACACCTGCAGTCATCTAGAATTACCCTTATGTTATCTCCAGGAGTTTTACAGTTTTGCATATTCCATTTAAGTCTGATCCATTTTGAGTTAACATTGGTGAGGGTGTAAGGTCTCTGTCCAGATTATTTTTATTTTTAATTTTTTTTTTTTTTTTACTTGTGAATGGAGTTGTTCCAGACTATTTGTAAAAATGTAATTTTCCTCCACTATGTTCTCTTGGCCACTTTGTCAAGGATCATTGACTCTACTCACTAGGGTCTGTTTCTGGGTTCTCTATTCTGTTCTACTGAGATGTTCATCCATTCTTTGTCGATCCCACCAGCTTGATTACTTGAGTTTCACAGCGAGTCTTGAAGTTGGGGAGAGCCTGTCCTCTAACTTTGTTCTTTTCCTTCAGTATTGTGTTGTGTATTTCTGGGTCTTTTGTCTCTCCATATAAACTTGAGAATCAGTTTGTTGATACCTGCAAAACAATTTGTTTTGTGCTACAATTTTTTTTTTACTTTTTTTTCCAATATTTTATTGTCAAATTGTTTTCCATACAACACCCAGTGCTCTTCCCCACAAGTGCCCTCCACCATCACCACTACCTCTTTTCCCCCCTCCCCCTTCCCCCTCAACCCTCAGTTCATTCTCAGCATTCAACAGTCTCTCAAGTTTTGCATCCCTCTCTCTCCCCACCTCTCTCTCCCTCCTCCGTTCCCCCTGGTTCTCCATTAGGTCTCTCTTGTTTTCCTGCTAGACCTATGAGTGCAAACATACGGTTTCTGTCCTTCTCTGCCTGGCTTACTTCACTCAGCATGACACCCTCAAGGTCCATCCAATTTTGATTATAGTACTTTTTAACTAAATGAGAACTACATTGTGCTATCCCCACAAAAATGCTTTTTTCGCTCTCTCAGATTTGGGTTAATGAGAGAGACACTGCCTTAACTGAAAACTGCTGTTGGTCTACATTTGGTACTTCTCTTTTCTGAAACAAAAGTGATGGAGACAATGAGTATGTCCTCCCTGGCTTCCCCAATAGTAAAAAGTGTGTATCGTGATGGAATAGTGGCAACCTGTGGGATTTCTTTAGCCAGCTATTTTTTCATAAAAAGAAATAAAGGCATCTGGTTTATATATTTGGCACCTTCATTAATAGATATTAAATTGTTCTGTTTTATTTATTAGGTTTAAAAAATTAAAATGACATTTTCAACAAGTACAGTATAAATAATTAAACCTAATTAAGAACAATTTCAAGGGTTCATATATCTGGCTTTTCAAACGTTTAATACAGGACTAGAGCAGTCTCACAAATTCTTATGAGAAAAATGATGGCATTCGGGGACATTAATAACCATTGTCTACTTCTGTAACTAACACTATGTAAAAATGACACCTAGAAAGCGTTTTCTAAACTCCACCGAGAAGCATATGCTAAATGTTGGACAGTATCTATCTGCCCATCTGTCTCTGCAAAATGGCATTTTTAGAGGCCTTGGCTTGCTCCAGAAAGCCCACTGTTTGGCTGCTGAATATTCAACTGAGAGCGTTTGTAGGGTTGTCGACCCCAAATCCATTTATCAGAACAACTCCCTGAAGAATTATTTTTATCTATTTAGTTGTAATTTTTCTTTAAACTGTGGAAAGTAGAGGTAGATAGCCATGTGTTTTTATATTAGTTAGAACAAAGGCTACATTTATGTTTTTGCTACAGAAGGACTAGTTGTTTTTTTTAAGAGTTATAGAAAACTAAAGACCTTTTAAAAATCCACTCCCTTTTCCTATTTTCCATCCTATCATCTTCTTCATACAGAACTCCATTCTGAATTCACTGTGTATTCTTCTTAGCCATATTTTTTATTTCAGTACATATCTGTTATCCATGAATAAGATCTAACATTAATATATTTTTAAACATTATTGTAAATGTTATCATACTGAATTATCTAGGATCGATCCATGGACAACTCTCATGTCTAATTGAATGAATCTTTGTAACATGTATGGGAGAACCATAAGGTTCTTGAGAATTTCATATAAGCAGAAACACTGCAGGTTAGACTGAAAGAGAAAGAAAAGACATAAAGTAAATTTTTAAAGTACTGGATTCCCCAATGTCTAGTGGCAAGGAACAGTCTAATAAAGCTACTCAGCTGTGAAGACTTGTTACCTTTCATGAAAAAGGGAGGATAATTCAGAGAACAGAGCCTTGAACCAGAGGGCAGAGATGTAAGGACAGAGAGAGGACTTTTCATAGGCTTTATACCTAATGGAATTTGTGTGACTGAATTTCAAAATTTCATGAAATCAGTGTCTCCATTTTCCTTATGTTTTATTCCATTTTAAATTGATATATTAAGTCTTATCCTGATTCTGTTCTGCCATTGGATTTTGGCTTCTTTAGTTTTGCAAGTCTACAGGTGGAGGGGAATTGGATTGGAGGGTGGATTATACTGAGACTCACTCATATCCAGTTTACATGATTTAGGTGATGAGATTTTGGATTTCTGAAATGATAAAACTTCATTGAGATTATTGGACTTTTAGTCCATGCTATAATGGATTGGAAACACTGGAATGGGGATAATTGTATTTGGGATGGATGTAAACCTTTAAGGTCGAGAGGTTGGATTATATTGCAGTCAGGATAACAGCCTCCAATATGTCCATGTCCTATTCATTGGAACCTGTGAATATGTTAACATACAGAGCCAAAGGGATTTTGCAGTTTTCATTAAGGTTAAGGACTCTGGTGATAGGGAGATTATTCTTGGCTATTCAAGTGGGCATGATGTAACCACACAGATATTTAAAATTAAAAACATTTCTTGGCTTCTTTGGTCAGATATTCAATGACAAAAGGCAAAAGAGTAAATCTTAAGATAATCCTACTTAAGATAATCCTATGGGATGCGTGGGTGGCTCAACTGGTTAAGAGTTGACTTCACCTCAGGTCATAATCTCATGATCTGTTGAGTTTGAGCCCTGTGTTGGGCTCTGTACTAACAGCTCAGAGCCTGGAGCCTGCTTCAGATTCTGTGTCTCCCTCTCTGCCCTTCTCAAGTTTGCCCCCCCCCCCTGCTCTCTCTCAAAATAAAAAGAAAAAAGGCCTACAAGTACAGGGGCATCTGGGTGGCACAGTCGGTTAAGTGTCTGACTCCTGATTTCTGCTCAGGTCATGATCTCAATGGTTGTGGGATCATTGAGACCCAGCTTGGACTTTGCTTGGAATTTTCTCTCTCTCTCTCTCTCTCTCTCTCTCTCTCTCTCTCTCTCTCTCTCACAGAAAACAAAAGAGAGTTCTATAACTACATGAAAGTGAATTTTGCCAGAGCATAAATACTTGAAGAATTCTCCACAATAGTCTATAGAAAGGAAGACAGCCCTAACACTATGTTGATCTTAGCCTAATGAGACCTATGTCAGATTCCTGACCTAAAGAATTATAAGGTAATGTATTTATCTTGTTTAAGCCACTATGTTTGTGATAGTCTTTTATGGTAGCATAGAAAATCAAAAAAAGTATGATTAACTCAATAGTGTATTTTTAGGTCTATCTAGGTCTTCAATTATTCATTTTAATTGTAATATTATAGTTGAACATACAATTAAATCATACTTTACCCATTTATGTCCAGATAGTTATTTATATTGTTTCCAGTTTGTCTCTAAAACAAACAGTGCAGGAATAAGCAAACACCTTCTTCATATATGTTAGTACTCAGTGCAAAAGTTTCTAGACAAGATATAAATGTATTATAGACTAAAAGTTTCTAGATTAGATATAAAAGTATTGGGTCATTAATGATGCATATTTTAAATGTTATTAGAAATTTTCAATGTATTCTAGAGTGGCTATACCAATTTTAACTTATGGTAACTATTTATATACATATTATATATATATTATATATATATTTTTTAATGTTTATATTAGAGAGAGACAGAGAACAAGCAGGGGATGGGCAGAGAGGAAGACACAGAATCTGAAGCAGGCTAGAGATTTTGAGCTGTCAACACAAAGCCCAACATGGGGCTTGAACTCATGAACAATGAGATTATGACCTGAGCTGAAGCCTGACACTCAATTGACTGAGCCACCCTGGTGCCCCGGCTATTGATATATTTGAAAACCTCCCCGCCCCCAATTCTTTTCCTACTTTTGTTGAATTGGTCCGGTTTTCATCCCCCCTCCAACTCCTCCCATCCAACTTTTTCTATTTTATGTTTGTTTATATGAGAGAGAAAGAGAGCACGAGAGAGAGTGAGCGCACGTGAGTGCATGAGCAGGGAGGGGCAGAGAGAGGGAGACAGAGAATCCTAAGCAGGTGCACACTGACAGCAGTGAGCCAGATATGGAGTTCAAAATTATGAACCCTGAGATCATGTCCTGAGCAGAAGTTGGATGCTTAATGGGCTGAGCCACCCAAGCGCCCCCTCCCTTCCAATTTTAGAGATTTTACATTTTATATTTAATCATTTAGAGTTACTCATAATTTTAACATGCTTGAATAGTTTAACAAAAAAATCTCCTTTTGCCCAATTCTTTTACAATAGTACAAGAATATTAGCTCACTTTAAATCTGCCCTCTCCCATTCTATTTCACTGTTATTTATTTTTAGTTTCATACTGTTTTTAAGCACTGTGTTGTTGATTAATATAAATTTTTAAGTTGCGTTTTATTTAAATATACTAGCATTTTATGATTTATTAATCATTACTTCTTACTGAAACCTACTTTTCTGGTTTTCCTTTTTTAAATTCAATTACTTTCTTCTAAAGATCATCCTTCAATAGCGCTTTAAGGGATGTTCTGTGACTAGTTTCTTTTAAATGGACATCTCTTTTCCCTCAGTACTTTGAGGTAACTATCCACCATCTTGATTGACACTTATTTTTTCTAATGTGAATTCATGTAAATCAAATTCTTTTTTAAGTAAATCTTTCTTTTAGTAGATTTTTTAAAGATTGTGATGCTTGCAAACTCACCACTAGATTTAAGGAGTAGAATATCTTGGATCTTTTTAATTCTATTAGGGCTTGATGGGCTTCTTCATTCTAAGAATTCATGTGTTCCTTTAACTCTGAAGAGAAAATAGCTACCCCGTTATCACTTAAGACTCTGCTCTCTTTATCATTGTCTCCACTTTCTCTTTCTGAAATGTCAATTAACATGCAGGACCTTCCCATTATGCATGTCATGTTCAATTTACCTTTTAAATTTTGCACCTCTTTATTTTCTCTCTGCATTTTAGGTGATTTCCTCAGATCTGTACTTAAATTCTCAAATCTTTTTCTTCATTATGTTTGATTTTTAAAAAAAATATAATTCTATTATTCTACATTTAATTCTATTATGTATTCCCAGAGGTGTGTTTTTTTTTCCTTTTTTGTACTTTGTTAAATTCTCCTGTTTCTTTTTTATACTGATCTTATGTTTAGCAAGTGGCATCTGTTGCCTGTTATCAGAGTAGAGGTGTAAACACTTCTGCCCACTGATCTTGGTATCAGAGTCGCCAGGGAGAAAACATCAGTTAAGTACTAGATGAAACAAGGCTTTGCTCCCGTACAAGAGGCAGAGTAAGATCAGTTTCCGTAGCGTGTGCCAGCAGGTCCCATGGCCTGCAGCTCCCTCCGGGCAGCTGAAGCAGGGCAGTTGGCCTGTGCGTACTGCATTTGTGCTCCATCCGAAGAACCCCGCCTCCCCTCTGCAGGGGACAAATACAGTAGCGGGGTTGGCTAGGCGCCATATGCCACACATACTCAAGCAGGACAAAGGAGTACCCGCTGAGTCTGAAATTGGGAGAGATATTCCCACACACAGCGACAAGTCCAGTGCAAGCTGCAAGGACCCTTTATCTCTTAGTAAGGAAATGTTCCAGGCTCCAAATGGAGCTTAAAAAACTGTGCACATAATACTACCTTTCTCAGTATCTCATATTTTCTGTTCCCTTTCCTTTCTGGTAAGCGTAAGGACACATCTTTGAAAGCCTTTATTAAGCCTAGTTTATTTCCTCTTATGGTTTATAAAATACCAGTATAGGTTTTCTTACTGTGGCATTTGTTTCCCATAGAGTCCTATGTTGCAGAATTGTCTCCATAAAGTATGTTTGTAAGGCCCTATGTCTTTTACCGATTACAAACTTGATTTTAATTCTTTTTTTTATTTATTTTTAAGAGAGAGAAGGCACAAGCAATGGAGTGTGCAGGGGAGGGGCAGAGAGAGAGGGAGACACAGAATCCAAAGCAGGATCCAGGCTCTGAGTTGTCAGCACAGAACCTGACTGGAGCTTGAACTCAGGAACTACCAGATTACGACCTGAGCTGAAGTCAGACACTTAACCGACTGAGCCACCCAGGTGCCCCTTAATTTCTTTTTTCTTTTCTTTTCTTAAGTAATTAATTTATTTGAGAGAGAGAGAGAGAGAGAGCAGAACAAGGTTAGAAAGAGATTGGGGAGAGGAATCCCAAGCAGACTCCACACTGTCAGCGCAGAGTCCAATGTGGACCTCAAGCCCACGAACTCTGAGATGAGGACCTGACCCAGAATAAAGAGTTGGATACTTAACTGACTCAACCACCCAGTTGCCTCTTGATTTTAATTTAACTTTGGAATTCTGCGTCAGGCTTGCATAGTAATGTGTATCTCCTTTATATATGAGTAATTATGGGCTGAATTTTTATACTTTTTCCATCAGGTCCTAGGCGATGAGAAAATATTCTCACTGCTTCCAAAGGCTTGTATCTAGAGCCTATATCCTGAACCCGTTCTGGAAGCAAATGTGAGAGCATCAGACTCATCATTTTAGTTTGTATTTCATTCTTATATTCCTGACTCTTTCAGATGCCTGCCCTACTTATTCTTTTAATTTTGAATTTTCTGGAATTTTGTATTTCTCTTTCTTTGATGTACATTTAGCTATGAGTTTAATCTATTATTCCTAGGCATTGGCTTGAATTCAAACCTTTCAAAGTCGGATTGGCCTACCACATTCTTTAACTTTATGTATCAGTGTAAAATATAGTCAGCCACCAACTGTGAGCTGGTCTTATGATCTTGTTTTTCTCTTACAGACCTTGATAAAGGAGAAAAGACTTTAAAAATAAATATCTTGGGGCATCTGGGTGGCTCAGTTGGTTGAGCATCTGACTTCGGCTCAGGTCATGATCTCCTGGTTCCTGGGTTCGAGCCCCGCATCAGGCTCTGTGCAGAAAACTGGCTCAGAGCCTCAAGCCTGCTTCAGATTCTGTGTCTCTTTCTCTTTCTGCCCCTCCCCTGTTCATGTTCTTTCTCTGTCTCTCAAAAATAAATAAATGTAAAAGAAATATATGTGTATATATATATATATATATATGTTATATATATATCTTGTTTATTTATCCCTTTCAAAGTGTTTATTTGGAAGAGAAGCTGATTCTGGAATCTACATCCTGAGTAGCTGGTGCATATACAGATGGCTGTGCCAAATGGCAGCAAACCAGAAATATCGGTACCACCGCTGGTATCCATTAAGGGTGATGGGGTGTTTTGGTTTGGAATGTATTCAGCGATTCCCACATAGAACATCTCCTGTGCGTGACCGTGGGGAAGAAAGGACTAGTTTCAGGAACAAGTATGAAATGACTGTACAGTCTATGAAGACAAAAGAAAGCGGAACAAATAGTAATTTTAGATGGTGATGCAGTAGGCTGTTTCAGGGTTAAAATAAATACGAGATAAAATTTCTATGAATTTTGCCACTTGTGCATACTGCACAAATGATTGTACTTCCAACCATTTCTTCCCACCTAGTTTGTTGGGTTCTTAGGGGGTGACTCACATGTACCGTTGAGCTGTTCTCCTTGATCGCCACATGGTTCCTAGCATTTCCGTATGCTCCTTTTTGGGCTTGCTGTGAGCTGTCTCCTCATGCTGCTGGTGCTGAGGCGACCAGTGCCAGCAAGGCCCACTGAAGGCATAAGAATAAGCAGATGCAGAGTATCCCCTTCTGCGTTTGCACTTTCCGGATGTAGGCAAGTCCAGCTTCCAGCTTAGCCTGTTTATATACGCAAATATGTTTCTGCATATAAATAATATCTTCTAGCAAGAGGAATAACTTAACTAATATGTGTTATAACCTTAATATGTGCCACGTATTTAAGTGTATACATGTATTATCACATCCAAACAGAGGTGATGTAGGTAGATACTTTTATCACTGGTTTGTTTCCTTTTTTGCATTAGAGAAAAGATAAATACCAAATTGTGAAAAGCCTTCCCGAGGTCTCTCAGCCAGTATGTAGTAATTCCCAGACAGACAATCAAATATACCTGAAAACAGACCTCAAGCTCTTAAATAACATACATTTTATATATTTACAAAGCATTTTTGAATCCTTATTGTGGTTGCCACTGTACTAATGTTTTCTATCCTGTATTGCATTTTTCCTTGAAAGTAAACAAACAAACAGAAAGACTATTATTGTTTTAATCCCAACCTAGAAGTCCGCTAAGCTTCAGAGACTTCAAGTCATTTACTGATGATCACACACAGTAAGAAGTAAAAGGTGGTTTAAATCAAAATCTGTCTAGTGTTCAGTCTTAACTATTATTTTGATACACATCCTAAAAATAATAAGTGCATAAATTCTCAGTGACTGGCTAAATTTTAAACATTCTTTGCATGATCATCTGTGTTCTAGTTAAGCTTTTCTTGCAAGACTGAAGTGAGAGAAAAACATTGGTGCGGTATTTAAAATCAATCTCTCTTATCTATTCTTATTGTATACTCCTAAATTCAAATTTTATTCCTGATAAACTTTTCAAAGAGTAAATAATTTACTCAGAATAATGTAAAATAGATCACCACTGTGCTTAGCATCAAAATCCAAAGATGGCCACAGTTGGGGTTCAACTCAGACCCTTAGGAGAAAAATAAAATCCTTCTTTTGAGCATAATACTGGAGAATAAAAAGAGACATTGCACGTGTGCATTAAGAGATCTCTTAGCTTTACAATGAAAACATCAAATGTATTTTATACACTTTCTTTTCTTTTGAAGCGAAAAAACAGTGCCTATTCTAGTGCCACCTTATATAACAGCTCAAACCATAATATTATCTGTAGGTTTTTATTTCATGTGGGTTAACTGTTTCTAAGAAAAGAAACTGGGAGAACTAATTTCTGATTGATATAGAGATAGAAAACTGGAAAATGATAAACTGATCATTTAAAGAAATGTCGATTTGAAATAGGTTTTGTTATTAATGCTTTTCTTTTTGGTTTTATCAATGTGTATGTTACTTCAAAAATGCAAAAAGAAGATTACTAAATCAAAAATATTCTGAGTATACTAAGTCTGAAGTATTATCCCTCAAATGTAATTAAAAGCAAGTAACAGGTCAAGATTTTTCCTTATTTTTTTTTCCCTTGCCCCACTACTCTACAACATAGCACTAAAAATAAATCCCTGGAGGAAGTTATAAATGTTTCCAACAAACAAAATGAAGAGAAACATTAGTCAGTTTCAAGCCTCATTTACTCAATGATGGGCGGTAACAATGTCATAAATCACTGACTACCTATTAAGTCATATGATCTTTTGTGCCATGGGCCTTTCAATAATCTTTTTCTTTAACCAACATGGAAATATTTTAAAAATAAATATTTTTAAGAGCTCAAGCACACGAAATGTGCACAATATATTAGAGTAATGTTGAGTTCGAAGGAACAATGCACGGCAGTCGGAGGAGGCCGCAGTTCGTAAATGTCATTTATTAATGGTATTTGGTGAAGCCATCTTTATAAGGAAAAATCTGAGAGAAGTGCATATTTAACAACAAATAAAAATACAGGCTGCAGTAACTTAATAAGATAAATTCAGTATTTCCAAAGTGACATACACCTTCGTTTTGACTAAACAACATTCTACTATTGCTTAGCTGATTAACTACATATGCTTCCCGTCATATCTTAAGGATCTGCTTTAATATTTAGGATGGAAATAAGACATTTTAATGGAGGATTAAGATTATGAACAATAGTTTATACTTCAAACCTAAACCATGTAATGAAGGAACATTTTTTGAATAGTACAATACTGTTTAAATGCCAGATTTGCAATTGTAAATCATATGCAATTTATTTAAAACTTAGATTTATTCCTCATTTTAAAATGTTACTTCCTTTTATTAATGGGAACCAATATTTAAAAGCCAAAGGCATTGCTGAAAGAAAAAGGCATGTCTAGAAAATCGTAAATAACTCTAAGTACTTTGCATGTTAAATCTACATGAAATGCAAAATAATTCCAGACAAGCACTTTTTAATAAACATCATACCTTTGAACAGTCTATTGACACTTTGAAAACTTTAAAACAGATCTATAAAAGTTCTGTATCATTTTGTGCCTCATTATCAATTATCAATTAATGCTTCCATTTGAAAATAGTTATTAAAAATATATCAACACATTCACATAATTTTTGGCTTAAACTTAAACATAAGATATACACCTATCTCCTTTGTAATGTAATTCTTGGTTACATTTTCCCCCTACACTTTAATAGTAAAGACTTTCATTTTCTTAAGGGTTTTGTTGCCCAGAATATATCCTCCAATGTGGGGTTTACAAGTGCAGAAACGGATGAAAATTTGGCTCCTTTGAAGATGTTACAGAAGTAATATCTTTCATTGCAAAAGGAGGTTTTAGACTTTCTAAATGTCTTTGGCAGAGTCTATTGCAATGGGTTTCATACTTTGGTAGCATTGAATTCAGAGAACAAATGACTGTGCTTTTGTAGGAAATGTTCACTTGTCCTTTTCTTCTGCCTTCTGAGGATGGAATGAAAAAAAAGAATGTTATAGAAACTAACCTCCCTGGTCTTTGTTAAATGTGGATACACTCTTTTTTTTTCCTTCTGTATAGCCAACTTACTGAATTCACAATCTAAAAATATGGATTGCTTAAAAACTGCTTCAATTCTTATTTTTTTAAATTATCATAAAGCTTGGCAAGTTTTTTTTCAAAGATAGTCTCATAGAACTTTCTAATATAGCAAGCCATTTGCAGTTTCCTTGATGCAATAAAAAATATAAATGGGCAGATAAATTACCATTTTACTAAGACAAATATTTTTATATTGACATCATATTCCTCTTATTACACTTATAAAAGATTATATTGGTAGCAGAATAAGTGTTTAGTCACAGCATCAAAGCTCATATTAAACTTTGAATTTGAAAAATAAGAAATAGCCGTTTTATGGTCTGCATTCTCACTTGTAGTGAGTGCTCCAGAAACTGAAAGGAAAAAGATTTTTAAGAAATCAGATGAAAATAATTACTTTTCCTGTATGACTACAAATATGTAGTAGAAAAGGTAGAAAGTTAGAAACAGGCTGAGCACATCATTTTTACCCGTTTACCATCAGCAGCACCATCAGTGTCATCATCACCAGCCAAAACACAAACAACTCCCTTTAAATTTTTTTAACTTTTATTTATTTTTGTGAGACAGAGAGAGATAGAACATGAATGGGAGAGGAGCAGAGAGTGAGGGAGACACAAAATCTGAAGCAGGCTCTAGACTCCGAGCTGTCAGCACAAAGCCTGATGCAGGGCTCGAACCTACAAACTGTGAGATCATGACTTGAGCCAAAGTTGGACATTTAACCAACCGACTGAGCCACCCAGGGAAACAACTCCCTTTAGAGAAGTTACTTAGTTATATATAAGAGAACTGTTCAATTCTCTTTGGGAAGTAGATAATTTAGAGTTCAAATTCCTGCTTTGCCTTTTGAATTATTTGAGTAAGTTAGACTAACTACTTAATTTCTCATTTTAGGCTGAAGAAGATTGTTAAAACACTGGTTCACAGATGATGAACAATTAGTAAATACTATCATCATGACTTTGACTATTAATGATATATACTATAATAGTATAATTATTACCTTTTTATAGATAGAGAAACTCTTTAAATTTTTTCTTAGATAATTAATGTATCTAGAATAAGTCAGGAATCTAAACATACAGTCAGTTGAATCCAATTCCCAAGCACCCTAAACGTCCTACCTAAATGTAAAAATAATGCTAATTTATTTCTAAGTGGACAGTAACCTCACTCAAGACTAGATTTGTGTCTGAAAAATGGGATCCTGTCAGTAAATATGTATTGGATAAGCAACTTCTTATAAAGCATATGGTATGTTCAAGTGCAGTGCAAACATAAAAGCATATTTGGTTAAAACGAGGCAGATTTGGTTAAAACAAAAGTTAATTAAATTTATAAAGCAAACCTGATCAAAATACATTTCGAGAAAAAATTATCAAGTTTCCAATATTAGTCTTTTTTCCTTAAAAGCACTTAGATATATACAAATCTAACCCCCAAAAGAGAAAAGCAGAGGCAACTTGAGGGCAAAGAATCACCTATGGTCATCTGCAGTAGTAGCAACCAATATAGCAAAAATTCCAATCAGATCAGGAATAATAAACATTTCAGCCTGAATTTTAGAGCAAACTAAATAAAAAGGAATAAGAATCAGGAGGATTCACTCATAGAAAGAGTTGCAATTTAGTCCTATGGATAATTGAAGCAAAACAAAATTTACAGGCAAATCTGATAAACATTCTTCTAGAGAACAGAAACATAACTGAGATTAACTTAGTGATAGACAACAGATAAAATACTAACATGTCCATTGCAAATTTTGGGAAAGGACTTGTCCATGTGAATTGAGAATTATAGCATTAAGGCACAAAGGGCTGTATTTTACTGGCCCAGTTAAACATGGCTAAGGTATGTTCTGAGGTAGAGAGCCACAGGCTATTACCTAGAATATTTTTTAAATTGAATCATTTCACCTACTTCACTCCCTCCCCCCACTAAAAATATAATTCACTACATATATTGTGATCCAAAATGTAACTTAAAAAATGAAAATAGGGGCGCCTGGGTGGCTCAGTTGGTTAAGCATCTGGCTTCGGCTCAGGTCAGATCTCATGGTTCGTGGGTTCGAGCCCCGCGTCGGACTCTGTGCTGATGGCTAGCTCAGAGCCTGGAGCCTGTTTCGGATTCTGTGTGTCTCTCTCTCTCTGACCCTCCCCTGCTCCAGCTGTCTCTCTCTGTCTCTCAAAAATAAAATAAAAAGCAATAAAAAGAAAAAATTTAAAAAAAAATGAAAATAAATATAAGTAGCTCTCCAAATTATTGAAGTAAAATTACTCTAGGTGTTCAGATTAATCCCTAAGGAGTAAATCCATTTTGATTATGAAAGATGCTGCACTGAGAATTAGAAGAATATCTTGCTAAAATAGTAAAGAAATCTTGGTCTTATACATTTGCATTAAATGTCAATTTTACAGAAAATTCTGGATGTAATTGCATTAAATTTTAAAAAGTTTAAATTTAAAGCTATATACAATATTTTAGTAAATTACAAAAATAGTGACAACAATAAACATAGCTTTATAGAGCAGGGAAAAAATGGTGGTTACAAGTCTTAAGTGTCTACATAAAATAAATGACCCACTAAAACACTCTGATTACTGTTTGTACCACTAGAAAATACCTAAATACATTCCAAAGTATGGGTAAAATATAAGGTAATCAAGGTCTTGGTTGGATTGCCTTGTGGATGAAGTCAAGGGTAGTTTTGAACTCAATGATATTCTGCCCTGAAGACATTGATAAATTATGTGGTGCCCTACCTACTGTTTTAGATATTTCTTCAGCAGTCCCTAGAATCATCTGGCCACTCAGAATCACCTTTCTTGTTATAGAGCATTGGTGAGTCTTTCTGACCAGTTCCATCTGACTATCGCTGCATATACAGATAGATAAAACTAAATTTATTAACAGAATAAGAAATAAGACATACATGGAAGTGGAGGAGTGGCAGGTGGGGAGCTGGAGGAGATATTGAGGAGTTGGTGGAGATGCTCAAAACAGAAGGAACAAAGCACCCCTCATGAGAGGCAGGCAGCTGAGGAGGGAAAGACTGCATATATCACAAATGGCTACATGAAGTCACTGCATTGCTTGCAGTCCATCTCCAGTTTTTTTGTCTGTGTGCTAGAGTCCATTAACATATAGCTTTAATCAGTGTATGGAGTGCTTTATCTATAAATCTAGTTTTGTTTTAGAACATTCTGATTCTAGTGTCTTTTTATCCTCGAAGAAAAACTCAGCAAAAATTTCAGCCAAATTCCTTTTGGTCAGTCATTGAAATATCCTCAAGTGTGTTAAAGGAAAAATTACAGGGTTTTACATGAGCTAACCCATTGTTTCCCTCTGACTAATATGACAATGTAACATGGCAAAAATTGTTGGATTTTTTTTTATTGTGTATTACATATCCCTCTAGGCCAACATATTCTAAATCATCTGACTCTTGAATAGTTCTAATAGTTTGAATCTAATAGTTCTTTGGAGAAAATTTCCCCTTCATACTATAATATAAATTCCTTTATTTCTGTTACACAGATTTGCTTTTTTCTTATTCAAACATGTGATTTAATTACAAAGATTTCCTAGCCAGTATTCTCTGTACACTTAGACTCCATGCTTGGCTTTCTTCTCTAGGCAATGAGGAGCCACTGAGAGCTTTGGAGTTCCCAGGTGACCTGATTAAGTATGTGTTTTGTTATGATTCATTGGCCTATATATATATGGAATGGATTAAATGATGTATGTTTGAAAGATTACAAAGACATCTAAATGATGAGAGTGAGACACATTACATATATTAATTGTTGTTCCTTCTGCTCTGAACACTCATTCACCAGATCTTCACAAGACCGGCTCTGCTGGAGCCCAGCTCCGGCAGGTCCAGGGCTCCCTGAAGGATGGACGGTTTTGGCAAAAGGGAGCGAGAGAGCCTCAGCTTTCTTTCTGCTCACCAGGCAGGCATCTCTGCACTGACCCGAGAGTCAGCTTTATTTATTGAAAAAATGTTGGGGTACAAAACAGAAGTGACAATTGCCTTAGACAATGATTTCTGATAACAAATTCTTTGGTATGTAAAAATTTCCCAGAACATAGATTGGTGGAAGACTCCTACATAATCTTTACCAATAGAGATTGAAGTAGGTGACTAGATGTTTATCACATGGGGAAGGAAGCATTCAAATACAAGGCAAAGTTTTTAGCATAGCAAAGGCAAGAGTTAGGTCTTTGTGAGAAGGGGTCAATAGCTTGTTTTCAAGGGGAAATAAAACAGGTTTTCTCAGGAAATGTGACATTTACTCCTATAATCACAAAAGAAGAAACTCCTATAGCAAGTTTTTTCACAAGGTACAAATTCACATATTTTTAGCATAAGAAGGCAAGACACTCCTGATATCAGTCAGTCAGGTGCCTTGGGGGTCTGTGCTCAAGCAGAAATAGAGTAGGGGCTGAGTGGGTACAGATGCTGGTCACCATCTGACAGTGGGAGGCCAGGCCTTGCAAAGCCTGTCTTACTTCAGAAATGGCTCCCAGCATGGCTCCCTAATCGGATTCCAATTTCTGCTGACTTGTCACCTCCTCAAGAAGGCTGTTCCTGACTACCTATCTCTCTTTCTGAAACACTCCTTCACTCATGGCCTTGCTTTCCTTTATTCTTCCTAGTACTTACTGCTGTCTATTTATGTGTTTAACTTTCTTAAACTGTCTTTCAAACTAGAATCTAATCCTGAGAAGACACTGATTTGGTCTATCTTGTTTACCACAGTAACACTAGCTTAGAAAAATTTCTGGAATATGGGAAACCATATATTTTTATTAAAATGAATAAATGACTTGAAGAGTAAGAATGCAGATCAAGGCAATTGTGTCATTATGAGAGAACTAGGAAGTATAAAAAATGCAATTTCTTCCTACCCTCACTCAGCCTAAAACATTTTAGGAGATCTATATAAATATATCCAAATGTATTTGAAAACAATAACAACATTCAGGAACAACAACTCCTAGACATATCCCTACTTTATCCCAACCTATTTTCATCTCAGTTCACCAGCTTTGAATGTGTTAATTCCTCAGCCCCAAATTCAATCTGCCACCCTCATTCTGGTTTGGTCTGCATCCTGATTCTTACTTGACATTTAGATTGAAGAGGGCATGAGTATTCCTTGCTCCAAGTTTTGTTCCTCTAAACTCAAACTTCTTTCTAACCTGCAGATAGCCCTCCAAGAGTAGGGGTAATTTGGACTGAAGAATGACCTATCAACTTTCAAATTCAAGAAACTGCAGGATGGTGGTAATGTCATTCCCACCCACCTTCCCAATGAAAATTCCAATGTTCATTGTATTTAATTGCAATGTCCCAAAGTATTTAATTAGTACCTACCATCAGTAAATATGGCCAACCTAGACTTCAGATGAGAATGCATCTTTCAAATGGAAATCAGATAAAATTTAATACTATTTTGATTTGAGGGGTGCGTTTAGTCAAAAGTAAGGAATAAAAGTCTGTATCAGAAACCTGAAAGTTATACTATATTTCATGAAGCCCCCATGTGTTGAAGTGTTCATGTTTATGCAGTATGCCAATATAAATTTAATCAATACACTCAAAATATATAGCCTATAGTGCTTGAAGTTTTTTAGTGTCATTACGAAAAAAATGGGAGCATTCTTTGTTTTCTAGTATAGCGATGAAGCATATCCTTAGCTACATAGAATGATCAAAATTACACAGTTATCCTAATAACTTTGTTTCATTTATACTTTTAAATCACAAGGTAGTTCTTTGTGTTTAAAAATAAACACAAGCTTTTAGGTTCATAAAATGCATTTATTTTGATATAACAATAAAAGAAAGCATTTGTTAACTAATATTTCCATGGTTAAGTGTTGGGATTAGAAATAGTAAAACCAAAGTAATTATCTATGTAAGGCATGTTCATTAATATGAAAGCATA
>NC_043707.1:76574398-76632425 GCF_006229205.1 Suricata suricatta
CTAAAACTATAAGATAACAAAACAGTCTTAACATAATCATAGTATAGTTATCTTACCGATACGTAGCTTACTGTGGTTCATTAAAAGAGTTAATTAGCTCTAGTCACTAGGTGATTTATATGGTGGAACCTAAAACAGAATGATAGAGAATAAATAATTATTGTCTTCAAAAATAAAAGTAAATCTCCACGTTATACTAAAAACTACTTGTTTGATATTTTTTTTCCTGGACTATAGGATTCCTGATAACCCTATTATGTACCTTTTTTTTTTTTTGGTTTATCTTTAGTACACAGCACAGAACATAGCATATAGTTACTTATTAAATGAGATTTAAACAAGTTTAATAACGACACATCAGAGAAAACTTGCTTGGAAGTAGTAGAAAAGTTTAATATTAGGAAGTAAAATGTAGGGGTTTTATGATTTTCTTTAAATATTGCAAATTCATTTATAACAATCAATCTTCTCTCCATCATTAACCTTGTGGAACTGATATGTATTTCTACTGTGCAGATAAGGAAACTGAAGTCCAAACAGATTATGGGATTTTCCCATTTCTATAAAGTTGGCAAGTAGCTGCTGATGGGCCTGGAATATATACTGAGGCTAGCTCCAAAGTGTAAACTACTACTGTACTGCTTCTGTTGCTACATGGATGAGTTACTAAACCACACTTGACCTTGACTTAGTGTATGGAATAGGAAACCACCTAATGCCTCTGTCTCTATTGGCATAAAATAAACTTTTCTTCTATTAGATTTCTAGGCAAGTTTCTTTATTTCTTTACTTATGATCTATTTTCCACAACTAGACTGTAAGTGCCTCAAGACTGAGGAACTTGTCTTTTTACCCATTATATGCTGTACCTAGAAGCAGATTAAGAGTGTTTGCCTTAGTCCATTCAGGCTCCCATATAACACAGTATCACACACAGTTTCTAAACCAACAGAATTTAATTTCTCACAGTTTTTGTGCTGGGAAGTCTAAAATCAAGGCACTGGCATGGTTGCGTTCCAGTGAACACCCTCTTCCATGCTACAGACTACCTCCTTCTGTCTGTGTCCTCAGGTGCTGGAATAGCTGGGGAGCTCCGCCGGGTCTATCTGGTGAGAGCTCTACTCCTAACCATGAGACCTTTGCCCTCATGACCTAATCGCCTCCCAGAGGACCTCCTCCTAATACCACCACCCAGGGGGCATCTTTGAATTTTGGAGAGACCCAACATTCAAACCATGGCAGTAGTGCACTGAGATTATCTTCAGTGGGAGCTTAATAAATCTGTGCTGAATTAATGAACGTGTGACAATAAATGAATGTCAGTAAAAATTAATCTTAAATTCATTGTTCAATTGTGACAGAAATATTACAATAGTGCTTCTCAGCTCCTGGTCTAAGAGTGTGATATTACGATGCAGTTAAAATAGAGAACAATTACAAAAAAATTGAACTCTTAACATCTTTAATATTTAAAAGGCCAAACAAATGCCAATGGCTTAGTGATGAGGCAGTTCTCTGTTGTGTGATGGTGTCAAGTCAAATAACCTCAGTTCAAAATAGAACTCAAACATGTATTCATTGTGGACCCTTCAATAAATCACTTAATCCCATCTGTAAATGGCAATAATAATAGTATCTGCCTCTTAGGTTTGTTATGAGACTAATATGTTTTTAGAAAATAAAGCCTTTAACTCAGTGCTTAGCATATCATAATCATTTAAAAGAATTGTTATTAGTGTTAAAACTGTAGCTTTCAATTATATTCAATTAGTTTATAAAACCTTGTTTGAGAAACTAAAGATAATTTACATACTCAGTCACATGCTTTTAACCTTCTTTATAGCTAAAAGAAGTTTTTGTTTTGTTATTTCTAAGAGTGATTTGCATATTTTTGGTTAATTTCTCCATTTTGGGCAATGCTGAATTACTAAATATGGACTGTTCCACTTACAACTTTAATTTTAGTAGGACTAATATGTATGAATAATTGCATAAAACTGCTAATTCAACTAATAGGAAACCACATTATTGCAACTGGTTTTTAGGCATGTTCAGTATAACTTATTTTAAAGATTTCTGTTTAGATTTGTTTCTCTGGGCTGAGAATAGCTTAGCAAAGATATCTAGCATACCAAAGGAAGCCTAGAAAGGAAAAAAACCAGACAAAATTTTATTTCTTTAAGCCATTTGTTTAATGTATTAACAGACTTTTCAAAGCTATCTGACCAGGGGCACCTGGGTGACTCAGTTGGTCTGACTTTGGCTCAGGTCATGATCTCATGGAGTTCGAGCCCTGCTTCAGGCTCTGTGCTGACAGCTCAGAGCCTGGAGCCTGCTTCAGGTCCTTGGTCTCCCTCTGTCTCTCTCTTCCTCTCCCCTACTCATTCTCTGTCTCTCAAAAATAAATAAAAACATCTAAAAGAATTTTTAAATAGCTATCTGACCAGGATTAATTCTAACTAAAGCATTAACATACATAACTTGTTTCAAGGATCTAGAAATTAGTTAATTTTATTAGTTCTTTAAATATATTTCTTCATTGTATACTTTTATTGGATAATGAAGGAAAATTATTAGTTTCTGAATCATTATTTCCCAATTCCATCATACTAATTTTCAAGTTTCAAAATAGTTAATTTTTTATGCAAAGTTTTCTTTATAATTTTATTGTTTAATAAATGGTTCTAAATTGCGTTCTCACTTACTAATTAAAACAAATAATATAGGTTATATTAATTCATCATCACTGTTTGCTGGTATTCCTGTCGAATTTACCAATGGCCCATTGAAGGCTTTTCACAATTCAGTAATGGTTAAAGTCAAAATAGGTACCTACCATTGGAAAGATTTGTCTTATCAAATACTTTAGGTAATTTTTTTTCTGTGATCTCATTATCAGTTTACTTGGAAGTTGAGAGGTCTTAAACTTCCTTATCACATTTTTGTCAATAGCAGAAAAAAGAAAGCTTTGGAGACCTTTGGTTCTATGTATTTCTGCCAATCAAGGTAATCCAGGAGATAAACGCAACAATAAGCAAAGACCCTATTCCTTTGTTCAACTAATTCATCACAGTTTTCACAGCTAGATCTCAACTGAAGCAACACAGATTTGACCTTTAAATCTTAGGTTGGCTGCATTTGATCCTATCTCCCACAGGTATAACTTCATGGAATTCAGTACGTCCACTGCCCTTTTTCCATAATTTGACTTGGATCTATCTTTTAACTATCAGGAGTCAACATTAACACACTAAACCATAGATATGAAAATCAAGTAGTGTGCTGTATGAGGCCTGTAATCCTATATATCTATCTGATGCCATTCTATTAACTTTGAAGCAAAAATACAATTTGATTTTATTGATTTAACAACAGAACAAATTTGCACAATTAGTTCTTTCTTGTTATAACTATTTTATCTGTCTTGGGATTTTGCGATTGAGGTACATTTATAGGCAAAATATATAAAGTCATTAATGAGGTCAAAATATAGGAATAATTCAGGGATTATTCTTCTGATTTCACATAAAACATTTTTATTGATCTATTTTTCTGTTTTTTTCTACCTCCTACAGACTTTTGGTGCATTCTAAAGCTACACTGAAAGTTAATTCAAGACAGTTTACTGAACAATAAAAACTTAAATCCATAAAGACCACTTTTTCCTAATAATTGTTTCTTTTACACTGGTATAAATCTACCTGACCCTCCAGTAATTTTTTACTTCTAAGCAACTGAAAGTTAATGAACCACAAATTACACTGAGGAACAGAATTGGCTTTTTACAAGGCGCTGGAATGTGTTGAATGTGGTGAGAACATTAACAAATCTGTCAATTAGCCTGGAAGGTATTTTGACTTTTATGTCTTCTGTTTGCTTGCTCAATATATCAAATGAATTCCCTTCATTTTGTTTAGTATAATTTCTAATAATAACAATATCCAAACAGCCTTTTTCTCATTCTATAATATATCTCTCATGACAGTTCTCTCTCCCAGGTTTCAGAGACCTAAATACAAACTTTTTAGATTCACAGTGTAATTGTTACATTAGTGATCCTACTTCATGGTCCTTAGACCAGTAATCTTTGGGGGAGAATATAGTTATTTCTCCTTAAATTCTTTTATCAGGTTATGTTATTAACCTACTGATTCTATTTTGAACCAGGGTCCTAATCATACCATATCTTAAAGGAAGAGTAAAACATTACAGCATTTCCTCAAACTTTCAAAGGCATTTTACTGATAGGTCTATTCTAATGTCTCATAACATTATCTATTCATTAGTGACATGGTAGATTATTAATTCTGTAGTGATTCATAGTGTTAGGAATTTTCACAAGTATAAACAAAAGAAAATCTACTGATACTATTCACTACTGTTTTTGGGTACCTGGCAGGCTCAGTCAGTTAAACATTTGATTTCGGCTCAGGTCATGATCTTGTGGTTCATGATTCATAGTCTTAAGAATTTTCACAGGTGCAAACAAAAGAAAATTTATTAATATTATTCACTACTTTTTGAGGCACCTGGGCGGCTCAGTCTGTTAAATGTTAGACCTCAGCTCAGGTCATGATCTCGTGGTCCATGAGTTTCAGCACAGTGTTGGGCTCTGTGCTGACAGCTCAGAGCCTGGAGCCTGCTTCAAATGCCGTGTCTCCCTCTGTCTCTGCACCTCCCCCACTTACACTCTGTCTCTCTCTCTCTCAAATATAAATAAACATTAAAAATAAAAAAACATATTATTCACTAGTTTTTTAAGCCAATGGTTCTGAAAACTTGGTAAACCCAAAAACCTAAATTCAAAACAAACATAAACAATTAAGATAGGCGTTAAACACACACACACACACACACACACACACAACAGGGGGGAAAGCAAAGATACATTGCTAAAATGGAACAGAACCCTCATTTTAATCTGTTTAACTTTCAGAGCTCAAGAATTAAAAGCAAACAACAATCACAATATAGACTCTCATAAACTACCACAGAAAAATTATTGTCCCATCTCTGGAGAAGTAATTATAATTTGAAGTTTCAGTATTCTTTTTATTTTTTCTATAGGTAAATATGATTTTGAGGGGATTTATGATTATTAACTTTTTATTCTAGAATTTCCTTAATTGCTTTCTATCAGGTTTTAGGTCTAGGAATAAAGAAAGTAAGAGTATACCTACTTTATAATATAAAAGAAGAGAATCCTTAGAATTAGATATCTACTAGTGAACCAACCTCAGGTGACTGTAAAGGAACTATATTATACTTGCTCTTAATATTCTAAATATCCAGTATATACCTCACTATTATAACATGCAGAGAATGATACTTTAATGCTTTATAAATTCAGTTGGTAGTTATGTACAAAACATTTTATTGGCCAAATTGAGACCTATGATAATTATTCAAATCACAGAGATATGTGTGCTATATGTAGTAATAAATATTTTAGAGGTGATAGTTTTTGTTTTGTTTCCTACAGAGTATCCCACTGGTAAATAGAACAGTGAAAAATAAAGGTGCCAAATACTTCTGTTTTATAAATAATCCTTTAAAGGTTCTACATTCTTCTACCAGTATTTTGAGTATTTACTGGTAATATGGTAATTAAAAGCATATTCCATAAAAATATGCTCCTCTTCATTGAAGACTCTTAAAATAATTGCCCAAGAGAGCAATGCTAGTGCATTGCTTAGATATTTTTTGAATATGAATTGACATTGCTTGGGTTGGTGAATTACTCTATTTGTCTACATAATTCATAGTATATGAAATTTCAGTTAGTAAATAATAGATTATTTTCAGAAATGGAAACAAATTATATTCCCTCTTCTATTCTCTTTTTTTCCCCACAAGTAGACAGTAAGTTATCAATCAAGAGGTTAATCACAAAAAAAGATGTTTATATGGTAATAGATCACACAGTTAAGTTAAATTGAGTGAGTAAAATTCAGACTTCAGATATTTAGAAATCCAACTTTTCTAATATATTCTTGAATTTTACATCCCAGAGATAATGAATAGTCAGCTTTTACGCATGTTAAAACACTTATGAATATACTAACTCAATAATATTTTTTAACTTATAAAGAATAAATATGAGAACTTCCTATTAATCTTTGACTTTTCCCTCGTTTCAATGTAACAGTTATCTATTGATAAAATGATGTCAAAAAAAACCCCATAAAATTTCAGAAGGACACAACATCCATTCTAAAAGCCAGTTATCTGAACAATGCTGTGCTCTGTGCCAGGTTTGATTAACCTTCTAGGATTATACATGGGGCACAAGAAGGTGGCAGCTGAGTTAGGAGCCTGTTTTAAGCTGACCTTGGCTGATACTACTCAGTTGTGCTCTACATATTTGTCATCCTCTCATAAGCTAGCTTAGGCTTGTTCCACAATGGGCAGTTGTATTTCACAATAGGAAGTGGAAATGAGAAAGCACTTCTCAAGTCTGCACTTGTATCGGGTTTGCTACTATCTTGGTGGTCAAAGAAAGTCTAATGGCTAATCCCAGAGTTAGTCTGTAAAAATAGACACCACCTCTTGATGAAAGCGCTTGTGGTGCCAAATTGCAAAGAACTTAGATATTTGTATAGACAGAATGCTGCTAGAGCTTTTGCCAACAATACACGACAGTCAGCATCTAGTTGATTATCAGCTCCTTCTGAATACAAAACCATATGGTTCTGTGGTTCCTTTCTGACCTGTTTCCAACATTACCACGCTAATGTAAAATCTTGTTAACAATCACCTGAACTATGACACTGACCTTATAACTGGATTTTATCTCTTCTAAGACTTCCTTCTCCTCAGTATTTATTCCCTACAAACATTTCAGGTATTTCAGAGGTTTCTGTTTGTTCTTATTGTTGTTTTTGATCTCATCTTCTCTACTGTATTTAATTACACTAATTTGAACATGGGCTAGTGATATGCTCTTCTTTAAAACTTCCACAATATTTGAACCTAATACTGGACACAAAATACACTTGTTCTTACTTAGGTAAACAGATAAATGAATAAAAGAAAACAAATCACAGAATAATCAAATCTAAAATATCAACTTCAAATATTTTCAGTTATAATTATTTCTTTAGGCTTCTTATGAAATCAGGTCACCTTTCCAAACACTTATGACTGCACTTAGAGTACCTGGCTGGCTCATTGGTACAGCAAGCATGCAATTCTTGATCTCAGGATTGTGAGTTCAAGCCCCATGGGGGGTGTAGAGATTACTTAAAAATATTAAAAATATATGACTTTATTCAAGTCTTACATTGACTGCTAGATACAAGTTGCCACATATATGGCATTCTAAACGTTTCTAAATACAGTTATGCTCACTTCCTTCTGCAGTACTGTCTCTTAAATCTATGAAATACAATGAGGTATTTATAATAGAGGCAGTGGTATGTTTCATGTTATATCTGAGTTTGTAGAATTTGTAGTCTGGAGAGAATTATTATGGTAGCAGAGAAGTAACATTAAAATAAATGTTCAATTCCCTATTTGATTGATTGTTATCATAATTATTGTTCCAGATCCTTTCAGTATGTAAATCACCCTTGAGGAGTAAATTAGTCCTTTGGGAAGCTCATTGACCCCTTAATATATATACTTTATGCAATTATTGCTTTTAAGGAACCGATTGATACCGATGTGGCTTAAAGATTTTTATGATGTTTCCCAAAGGCTTAACTATATCAGCTAATAATCTACTAGTATTTTATGACTCATTGCAGGTTCTGAATGTATAGTTTGTGTCAGATAAGCCAGGAAAGGCCATCTTTTTCTCAAAATGTGTCTATATCATGAAGTTCGGACACCAATAGTGTTAAAGTAACTAAATAAGGAGGCCATTAGACAGGCAGGCTCTAATGCCTCAGTACCCTACATAAGCAAATAAAACCTCAGCCGCGGTCTTTCCTGTATTTGCCCAGGGGGAGGAAGAACAACGAGTCGCACACAGCCAACTAAGCTACCTCAAATAAGACAACCACTTAAGCTATAGCCAATGAAATAATTTCCTTGTTTTGCATCTGCCTATTTTCTACAAAAATCTTACTCCTAACTCATCAGTAGAATACTCCTCATCACTTCTGGTTTAATGCTGCCCAACTGGAATTGATTTTTGCTCATATAAACTCAAAGTCTGTACTATGTCTCAGTTCATCTTTTAACAGTATGGTGACTATATAATTGTCTAAACAAGGACACCATTAAGAGTAAAAGTGCTATTAATACCTGTAGCTGAATACATAGGACTTTCTAGGCAAAATGAGGCATAGCCACCATGTTTATCAGCAACCCTTTAAAATAAGATTCCCAGACCAAATTGGAGTGTGCAATAAACGTATGTCTAGGTGTGATTATTTTAGGAGAGATCCTGAGACCTTGTGGTATTAAAGGAAACCAGAGCCAGATAGTAGTTAAAGCAGTAAGAAAAGATTCCACTCAAGAACTACTGCAATAGCAGAAAAGAGATCTCAGTATAGAACTGGGCTCAATTCTGAGTACAGCAAGGACGGGTGAGATTTATAGCCAAGGAGCAGGATGAAGGATCAGTGGATGAAAAATTATTAAAAGGAAACATCAAGGAAGGGTAGAGGAATTCTTGCTAATTTCCTCTGACATTATTCTTGCTGAAGGCAGCCCAGAGTGAAAAACAAATGAAAAACAAAACGAACAATAAATATATAAACAATCAGAATGACTAAGAATAACAGCTAAGAAGATATTGAGAAATGAGGGAAGGGTTCAGGTCACTGAGAGCCATTTAGGCCATTTTAATAATTTTAATTTGATATGATGATCTTGGTAGGTTGGGGTGAGAGAAGATATATATATATATTTTTTTTTTGAAAGAGTGTGAGTGGGGGACAGGGAGACAGGATCTGAAGCAGGTTCTGAGCTATTAGTGCAGAACCCAATGAGGGGCTCAAACTCATGATTTGTGAGATCATGACCTGAGCCAAAGTTGGGTGCTTAATTGACTGAGCCACCCTGGTGCGCAAATTCCAATATTTCAATTACTTAACACAAATACTTTTTTTAATGTTTATTTTTCAGAGAGAGAGAGAGAGAGAGAGCGAGCGAGCGAGCGTGCACGCGCGAGCAAGTGGGGGAGGGGCAGAGAAAGATACAGATTCCGAAGCAGGCTCCAGGCTCCGAGCTGTCAGCACAGAGCCTGACATGGGGCTTGAACTCACAAACCCTAAGATCATGACGTGAGCCGAAATCAGATGCTTAACTGACTGAGCCACCCAGGCACACTAAGTATTATTTTTAGCTGATATCAGAATCCTATATGTGATTGGTAGGTATTGGAGCACTGTGTTGAGAGTGAGGAGGAAGGGGAGGTAGCAATTCTGCTCTATGAAGCTATTAAAGAACTCAGTTCCTTAGCCCTGCTTCATTGCACTTGTAACTCCAAATGTTGCCACAGACATCAGTGTCTTCTCACCAAATGAGGGACAATGGAGTGTCTGGAGGTTTTTGCAGAGCACTCTATAGACCAGGGTATATTTTTTATCCAATGCCATTGGCCAGAACTCAATTACTTGCCTCTATCTAACTAAAGATGAAGGTAAGCATTATAGTTTAGTGTGTTTTCTGTGTATAGGAGAAAAATAAGTTTGACAGATATATGGCATTCCTTGTGAGTACTGAAATAATTTATCTCTGTGCTTAGTCTGGACATTAAGGAAAGAAACCATATCTCCTGTCTACATTAACATGACTTTGATAGTCCACTATATTTGCTAGCATTTCTTTATTTTTCTAGGAGTTTGTCACCTAGAAAATGGTTTCCTTTTTTATTATAGGAACTTTTTAAAAGATATATCAATTCTTCAGTAGAAAGGATTAAGTGACAGTTGTGCCCTCACCTCATAATCCTCACTTTGTTGTTTCCACCAATTCTGCACTATTTAAAAGTGTTTCTTACCAATTCCCAGTCTATTCTCTGCATGAAAAATCCACCTTTAACCAAACTTCCTATTCTTAATTAATTTTGACCTTTACTTTTGTCTTCTAGGATACTGCCGTAGCTCTAAAAAGGTAGTGTTCTCTTTCTACAATAAAGACTGTAGAAGAATAAAGTCTGCCTTGTGTTATCGAGCGTTTGTGTTGGTATTATTTGGAGGAGCTAGCATTCAACATTTGTTAAATTAAAGCATGTATACATGTATGTATTTATCTACTTACTTATTTATAATATAGAATGATGTGGCCTGACATATTTGCTGAGAAGCCCTGATAGCTTATTTTCTAAAAAATTTTACTGATTTACACCTAATTCTGTAATCTGTAATAACTCTTAATAAGTAAATAACCGAACTCTAGGAGATTATAACCAAATCATTGGGAGTTACATACAGCGGGATAATTTATAATGTTAAACAAGGGGCGTTGTATAGTCGAAACATTAAGTTGCAGGGGAAAGATGTATTTTCAGATTATGCTAAATCTGGCACTTATAAAATGCTCCCATTTCATAAAAATTCAGTGTAGACAAGTTAAAGCTATTTTATAATTCAAATAAATTTTGGAACTGAAATACAATTCAAAAACCAACATAGAACCAAACAAGCAAACGCCCAGAGACATATAGCATTACTTAAGTAGACAGAATATATTCTTTGAGACTGTTTCCTGTGAAAGTACACATAAAGAAGGGTACGTATGGAAGAGCAATAGGCTATTTTACAAAGCTGCCTAGATCTCTGTAGCAGTTGTGTAGCAAGGACCCCTAAAACTATAGAAACAATGCTGTTGATGACTCTAAATCAAATTCCCAACTTCGAGTAAAGATAAGAGTTGAAGCTGGGATTACTTTACATGTATTTCATCAAAGAATTGACCAGTCTGTACAAACCATTGAAAGCAACGATGTTGAACATTATTTAGATCTAGCTATATGCTGTCTATGGGAGACCCATTTTTAGATCTAAGGACATACAAGGTTGAAAGTGAAATGAGGGGCAAAGATATTGCATGAGAATAGCAAACAAAGCAGAGCAGGAGTGGCTATACTAATATGACAGAAAGTAGACATTGTATAATGTCATACAGGAGAAAAAGAAGGACATTATATAATAAAACTGTTAATTCACCAAAAGATATAAATTAGATATGTGTATATATGCACCAAACATCAGAGCTTCTAAGTATATAAAGCAAATATTGACAGAATTGAAGCAAGAAATAGGCAAAACTATAAAAACATAGAAAGTATTTCAGTACCTGACCTTAAAGAATAGAGCAACCAGACAGAAGATCAATAAGGAAAGAGAGGACTTAACACTACAGATCAATTGAACATAACAAACATATATAACAGTACACACAACAGCAGAAGCAGACACATTCTTCTCAAATGTACATGGAGCACTCTACAAAACAGGCCACATGTTAACCCACAGAAGAAGTTAGAATGAATTTAATAAGATTAAAATCATACACAGTATCTTTTCCAATCATAAGAAAACTAGAAATCAATAGCTAATGAAAAACTGGAAAATCCACAAATGTTTGGAAATTAAGCTTTGCACTCTTATGCAATGAATGTATCAAAGAGGAATCATGAAGGAAATAAGAAAATATCATGAGACAAGAATAACGGACCACACCAAAATTAATGGGCTACAGTAAAAACAGTGCCTATCACGAAATTGATAGCTGTGACTGCTCGCATGGAAAACAAGAAAGATTTCATATCAACAACCTAACTTCACACCTTAGAAAAAGAACAAACTAAATCAGAGCTGGCAGAAGGAAGGACATGATAAAGATTAGAGCAGAGATAAATGAAATGGCAAATAGAAAAATAAAGAAAATCAATGAAACCAAGACTTGGTTCTTGAAAAAGATCAATAAAATCGACATAGTTAAGCTAATTGAACATTATATATATACCCTGTTGTTTGGGATATAGGATTTAGAAGTATTGCATTTATCCAGAAACACTCATTTGCAGTTGGCTCTGAATTTAGTGGAATTGTTTATCATCTATTACAATTATTAGAATCTACAAGTTTAAATGTTTTTCTAATACAAAAATGGGTATTTTTACTCTGACCTTTCTCAAATCACCAGTTAAAATGCAAAGACAAGAAAATATTTCACTGAAATAAAAAATAACATCTAAGTTTGAATTTCCCTATACAGAATATGAGACACAAACCTAGTGGTCAGTACTTTTGGGAAAGATGACTGATCTTACAGAATAGAAGCGAGGCATTGAAGAAGGTGAGACTGGAAAAGGAGTAAAAGCAGGAAAGTGTGCCTTAATGAACCGGTTACTGCTGAGGGCATTTGGGATTCAATCCTACTGGAACCTTCTAAGGAAAAGTGCAGCCTGCACATCAGCATTTTCCCACCAATATATGGGAAGGCTGTAGTACTTACCCACAATTACTGTGACCCATAAAGTGAGGGTCGTCCTGCGGAACATTAACTTGCTCACACTCTCATTGCACCTGTATATGGCTAAGTGGCTTGCTTCTGTTTTGGGGAAAGCAAACTAAGTTATTCAGAGGTGTGCACTTGATTGTTTGATGCAGGACACCGGCAACAAGGCACTGACGCTGTCGACTATAAGACTGCTGCAAATAGGTGAAATCAGAATATGGCCCTGTGTGCCAAACATATCTGCTAAAGTCTATCCTCAGTTCCCCTCAGATCTAGTTTTGCTGTACATAACTGTATCACTGCCTCTTTAAAGTGGTCACAATAGCAGAAAACCTAAATACTTAATTATCTTTCTTTTTGTTTTCTTGGAGAGAGAGAAAGAGGGAGGGAGAGAGAAAAATTGTGTGTGTGTGTGTGTGTGTGTGTGTGTGTGTGAGAGAGAGAGAGAGAGAGAGAGAGAGAGAGAGAGAGAGAAGAAGAAGAATGTGTGAGAGAGAGAAGGTGAGAGGCAGGGAGAGAGAGACAGGATCCTAAGCAGGCTCCATGCTCAGCAGAGAGCCCAACACAGGGGTTGATCCCACAATGCTGGTATCACAACCTGAGCTAAAATCCAAAGTTGTTTGATCAAGCAACTGAGCCACCCAGCACCCTAATATTTAATTATCTTTAACAAGAGAGTTCATTAACATACATCAATTAGAATCTATTTTACTATTGATAATTTAAAGTCATACCAGGAAAGTGTATAAATTTCCTCAAAATTACTCCTAAAATATAAGTAAAAGTTTCACTGTTCTACTGAAGTATTATATAACGTATATATTTCCTTAATAGGAGCTCAGAAAGTGCAATATAGCTGTGGCAAAATTTAAAGCATTTAAGGTGATATAGAAAATTGACAGATTAAAAATAGACAATTTATTCTTTCAGTGTATTTGCTGTGTGGATAGAATGAATTACAATAACTTTAGTGAAATTATTTATCTCATTTTTCTTTCAGCATATGAAAAAAACACAAAAGCTAAAAGTAACATTAAGTTTCAAGTGGCTTCCTTTTGGGGACTAGAGATTTCCTAGCACACATAAACAGATTTTAAACCTTTCTGTACTATGCATAAAATTATTCTTTAATATTTTAGACTTCTTAATTTCTCATTTATACTTCACCTAAAATACAAGCTGATTTGAAGTTATTTTCTCTGAGCTGAGAGTTTTTTAAAAATATAAAAATGACTTTTTCCATTGATGCTTTAAGTATTTGACACCAACTGAAATCATGCCATCTCAGTATCATGTAAAGTGTTCTGAAGATGTCTCCGTTTTCTTTCATGGTAGATTACAACTTTAAATATCTGTAAATAAAATTCAGAAGAAAGATGTGAGAGTTAACAAAATTTTAACTATCTAATATACTAACGGAATTTGAGAAAAAGTTTCCCTTTCTTCATTCGGTAAATCTGTATCATTTCAATTAAAAAGCAGATGCAGCCAATACTGTCTGAATTAGAACTCCAAGTCAATAACAAATGAGAAAACAACGCTAGTAATCAAAAGAGCAGAAATAAATACCAATCACTCGGGGAGCACTGGGTGGTTCAGTCGGTTGAGTGTCCACCTCTTGGCTTCAGTTCTCATGGTTTGTGAGTTAGAGCCCTTCGCTGGGCTCTCTGCTAACAGCAAGGAGCCTGCTTGCGATCTCTCTCTTTCTGTCCCTCATCTGTTTCTGTCTCTCTCTCTCAAAATAAGCTTGAAAAAAATATTCGGCACAGTATCTACTTATTAAAGAAAATAGTTGAAAGGATACTATAGTACATTGCTAAGGAGATGGAAAATTTAACAGTATTCTGTGAGCTAATTTTATAATATGTATAAAAAATTGCACAAATCCTTTGAATTGTCAATTAGTCTTTCAGAAATCTATACTAATGAATAATGAGACAAATGTGCTAAAATTTATGTACACATATGCTTATTAGAGCTTGGTATATAATAGCAAAACATAAAAAAATGTAATAAATGTCTAACAATAATGCATCAACAGTATGAAACATTATATAATTTTATATGCAGTCATTTCAATTTAGGTTTCAATTTAAAACCATAGAAAATGGAAATGTATATATTTTTTGCCTACCAAGTAGTACATACTAGACTTAAGGATATAAAATGTACTTACTATATTGTCTGGAAACATGTACACCAAAATCATAAACATCACTATTTTGTGGGATCATTTCCTTTTTATCTTCTACCTTGGTGGTGTATTTAAAATAAGTAAAATAAGAAAATATAGAAATTGCTTTTTATTGTGGAATAGAGGAAAGCAAAAGGTGATGTGGATATGACCCACTCAACAGATGCACTATGGAGTTAGTTGGAGTGTTAGGATAAGGATATAAAACCCAATAGTTCCTGAACCTAAATACTATTCATTAAATAAAAGCCAGATAAGTCAGCATTTTGCATAGCACAATAAAAGAAAACTGCTTATTTGAAAATAGTTATATTAATAGGTGACCTTTGAAAATTGCTAGATGGAAATATTAAATGTTTTCTGCAATCAATATAAGCAACTACATATAAGGAATATTTTATTATGATCATAATAAATCATGAGACATAGATGCGGTCAATAAGAGTTCCTATATGAGAGCAGGAGAGACTTTTCTTATGGTTTTATTTGTATAGGTGGTGAGCAGGATGTGGAAACTATTCTATTAATATTACAGTAGCACTATGGCTTTTTTTTGTCTTTGTAGTTATTCTTAACTAGCTAAAAGCCATTTTTCATATTTTATTTTATTACTTTTTAATGTTTATTTTCTGAGAGAGAGAAATGCAGAGTGTGAGCGGGGAAGGAGCAGAGAGAGAGGGAGACACAGAATCTGAAGCAGAGCCAGGCTCTGAGCTGTCAGCACAGAGCCCAATGTGGGGCTCAAATTCATGAACTGTGAAATCATGACCTGAGCCAAAGCTGGATGCTTAACCAACTAAATCACAGAGGTGCCCCCACTTTCATATTTTAAGTACAGTTTTCTATATTAGGCTTTCTACTCTCAATGTATTTCTTGCTATTATCAACTAATAGATCTCTGCAGCCAAAACTATGTTATCAAGGCCTTGATGGAGGCTGCTCCATCCAACGAACAATGTGACATTAATTCGATAACTTTAATGCGTAGTTTTGAGCACCTACTATGTGTCATTTATAGACTCAACATGCCCTCGAAATGAACTCATGATCATCCCCTACAAGGGGGGGCTCCTACACATACAATTGTGAAATCAAGAAGCATGTTCAGGAACCTTGTAACATTACCCCAAAACCATGTTCTTAGATTCATCTGCCTTTCTCCATCCAATGCCAAGGTCACTGTCTTGGTTCCAGCCTGTCTGTATCCTTACACTTCTAGACTATTGTAATGTTTTCCTACTGGTTTTCCCTTCTTTCCCTGTTGCTTTTCTCTCAGCTATTTCTTACCTTGTCAGTATATTTGAAAGAAAGATATGATCATGTTCCTCTTCCTCTTGTCTCCATTTAAAATTCTAGAATGGCTTTCTCTTTGTCTTATAAATGTAAAAATCTTTAAAAATCCCTTACAGCCTTCCTAATTCTCCAGACTTTTCTCCCCCACTCACTACTTCCTTCTCTGTGCTCCAGGACTTTTTTCTTAAGTTTCTTGAAGACATCACCCCCCTTTCAGTCATTCCTGGTGTTGAGCTCCCTTTGTACTCCCTTCGTACTTCTGTTTGCTAGTGAAAAATACTGCATTTATTTCAAATATTTTAATTTATCCTTCATTTTTGATGAATGGTTTTGTTGGATATAATATATTTGGTTGACAGTCTTTTCCTTTCAGCAAGACTGTCTCCCTTTCTAATATGCTGTCACTGCCTTCTGGCCTCCTTTGTTTCTGATTAGAAATCAGCTGTAAACTTATTGATGATCCCTTGTATAGGGATGACCGCTTCTTTCTTACTGCTTCCAAGATAAAACATTTGTCTTTTGCTTTTGACGGTTGGATTAGGATGTGCCTAGGTGTGGATTTTTAAACATTTATTCTAGTTTATTGAGCTTCTTGGATTTGTAGATTAATGCTTTGCATCAAATTTGTAAATTTTAAGGCAGTGTTTCTTCAAATACATTTTATGCCCCTTTCACTCTTTCCTTTCCTTCTAAGACGCTCTTTATATGTATCTTGGTATGTTTGATGTTGTTTCATGGGCCTCTGAGGCCCTGTTCATTTTTCTTCATTCTTTTTGTTTCTGTTCCAATGACTGGCAATCATAATTGACCTGTCTTTAAGTTTGTGCTTCTTTCTTCTGCCAGCTCAAATCTTTTTAGCCCCTCTAGTAAATTTTCATTTCAGTTACTGGACTTTTCAACTCCAGAATTTTTACTTGGTTATTATCTTTTTTTTAAAGAAAAACGTGTCATTATTGGTATTTTTTTATGTGGTGAGCCATCATTTCATGTTTTTCTTTTACATGGTTTACTTTAGGTCCTTGGTTATATTTTAAATACATTACTTAAATGTGTTTTAGTTAAAACTTTGGTTTACATAAAAAAGCCATTGCCTGGACTTTTTCAGGGACATGTTCTATTGACTGTTCTCACCTAATGCATGTGCCCAACTTTGTATGAAATATACATACAGATGTATATACATTTAAATTTGGAGATTTTAAATAATATAGTGTGGCAACTCTGGTAAGCAGATTCTCCCCTTTTCCCAAGGATTGCTACTATGGCTGTTGTTACTTTTATTTATTTAGTGACTTTGCTGAAATAATTCTGTAAAGTCTGTATTCACAATAACCCGTGGCCATTGAAGAGTCTGTTTGATTACCTTAGGAATCAGCTAATTATTAGAGAGATTTACTTAAGTGATTGAAACAAATATAGTCTTCTAGCTTTTGTCAAGGGGTTCTATGTGTGTGTTGGGGCATCCCTTCAACACTCAGGCAGTTTACAACTCTGTCTTAATCTTCATTTTCTGCTTTCACAGAGCTGTAAGGTCAGCCAGAGGTGAGAACACAGGACCTTCTCAGTTCTTTCCTGGGAATGTGCAGAGCTGTATGAATAAATGTGGTCTTTAAGATCCCCAGAAAATATGTCAGAGCTTTGCAAATCCCCCTATGGATATCTTATTCCCCAGTTTTTCCTTTTAAGTTTTTGGTCACCTTTTTGTTGGTCTCAACGCCAAGCACTGCCTCAGGTGTGTGTGATGTTAAACAATTGCTGTTGATAGTCTTTGACAATTGCCCTCAAGGAAAAGGCTGATTTCCCTGGGAAGACTCTGAGTCTGGTCACAGAAAGACAGGCCTTGTGAATTAGGCTTTCCAGAGAATTTCCAGAGAGGTCAAAAATGACACTTTTCTGAAAATGATGCTTAGGGGGCTACAAGTCTGTTTTGTGTTCATAGTGGCAGCTCGGTTAGTCTTTAATAGTTCTGTAGAGCAAGAAAGAGGTACATGAAAACACACCAAGTTAAATTGCCCCAAAGCTCACTCTTTTATATACAACTAAGCTGGTTTTCTTAAGTGACCTCTGAATTGTTGCCTGTCCGAGGTTAATTTCTAGAGTCCTGAAAAGTTGATTTTGACAATTTTTGCAGTGCTTTCATGGCTTTTCTGGAAGAAAGGGTTTTTGGAGATCTTGGAGATCTTCATTCTACAATTCTCACTCATATCACTCTTAACAATGGTTCCTAACCTTTGCTGGATCACCAGCTTTTGGGGGGAATCTAATAGTTATTTCTTCTAATATGCAAGTATTGCATTCCCTCATACCTGTAAATCAATTTGTGGCTTATGATGCTGATGCTGATAAGCATTTATCATGCACTTACTGTGTACTCATCATTGTCTAACACTTTCCATATATTTCATTAATTTCTTACCAATTTTATTTTTAAGTTGATATAACTGAGCCACAAAAAAATTAAGCAACATAATGAAAGAAGTTTGAAATGTATATTCCAGGGCATCTCAATAAATACATCTTCAGAAAATGTTCAGGGACTATACAAAGTCTTAGGTATTCTCTGGATCCTGTTAAGGAACCAAAGAGTGAACCACACTGAATTACAAGTGTTATTTTACAAAAGATTTCTATAATTTTTGCTGAATATTAAACATTAATGGATTTAGGCAGCAGATGCATAATTTTATGTTAAGTATGCCTGAGAAAAAGCTTTTAGTGAAGACCTACTGTGTCAGACACAAAGCTATGTTCTAGACAGCAAGCCCTGAAAAAAATAGACATGCTAATGAAAACATATTGCATATTATTGAACTTTCAAGGTCACTTTGCATATTGATAGAGTGAAATTTTGGACCTAAAGTGCATTTGATTCAATATGCCTTGTTCTGTGCTGCACCTAAGATCTTAACCACTTTTTTGAGTTAATCATTTTGTCAATACTTCCACATGTCAATACCCAGTTCTAGGCATACAAATAAAGTTACATCTACAATGACAGGAGTAACTTAAATGGTTTTGATAAGTAAAATGTTGAGTAAAATTTTAAAGGTATGTTTTATTTAGGTAAAGAGAAATTCAGTACTGATTATAAGGTCCAGGAAAACATGGACTGATTCCATCTATTCCTTCACCACTTTCCACAACATCTCTCACCGTTTCAACCGCTTCAAACATACTTCAAGAATGCACTTCCAAAACCATACTGTGATTTTGTGCACTAATTTAAAAGTTAATAATGTGTCCATATTCTGACAGTTCAGAACATAACATGGGCAAAGAAAATACAAAAAAAAATTGAATATCTACTTTTTCAAACTTTACACTTTATTTTTTATAAAATTTGCTTTTCTATTTATCTCCATTTAATTGTTTTAGTGTTTCAGTTTTACTTCTTAAACATGAGTTAGTTGGGAAATACACTTTTATGTTAAGTCTCTTGATTCTGTCAATCTTGGAGTTATATTTTATTGTTCTAGTCACAGAATATTACAGTTAATTATGTTGTATTGCACTATCCTTGGCAAATGTTAACTTCAGAACTTCTAGCATTTACTTACAGGGAAACACAAAGCCTATTATAGTTTAGAAACTAGAATAGGCAATCACCTGTTCAGGTTACACAGTACATTGAAATCACATTGTACATATTACAGCTAGGAGTGATGTAATATGTTTGGTATTTATTGTTCAAATGCTAGGACATATTTATTTGTTTTTTCTAAAAAATGTAATCTATTTTGGCATTTTTAAAAATAGCCACAGAACTTACTTTAGGTTTTGATATTTTTTATAAAATGTTTATTGGTGGGGTTCCTATCAGTTATTCCAGGGGATAAACTGGGTAAATATGAGCTTCTTACATAGTGTGCAATTTCATTTAAATTCCATTAGAAATATATTAATATATTTGCAGTTCCTTTTCATGGAAATAAATAAATAAATTTTCAATTGCTTCATGACATGATACCAATTTTTCATAGGTGGCGTGAGATGTACTTTGTGAGCAGTCCTTTGTTTTGATGAATATTAAAGCCTACATTTATAATAGTTACCAACTATTTTTAGATTACTATTATAATGCCTTAGGATGGGTATAGCAAGTCCCTGAACTGAAAGAATTAATATTTGGTTTCATTATAAAGAGTGCAGCATTGAGCTCGTAAGTACTTTTGTTTCATATCATCTTCTCAACACAAGCTTAATTATGACATTACACTGTTTATCACTATCTGTGGGTAGCAGAGAGGTTTTATTAGGAAAATGTCACCATTTTCCTAGACTGCTCCTGATTTAATAATCAAGTTAAATTGCTACATCACAATAATCATTCAACACATAAAAAGCTGTGTCACTATAATAACTTTGATGTCTTAATGAATTAGTCTGCCATCCATATCTCATATGGCACTGTTATATTTCAATAATATTCTAGTTACATATTAGCAAAAAGTATTTTACTGTAAGTAAATGTGGCCATAAAAACTTATTATGTTAGTGATTGAGACATCCAAGGTTTTCTCCATGGTTAGCCTCTAATAGGGATTAATTGACTGACACTATTGACTTCCTATAGGGTTAATAATGACCAGTGACCATCACATTAATAAATCACTATTTAAATACCAAGGATAGCTTTCAAGTTTTCATAGGTATGATGCTGTAATATGGGTAGTGCCTGTGACTTAATCCTTTATAATTTGAGAACTGACTAACCCAACACTTGCTGATGTAACCCTCTGTGGTTCAAGTATTATTGAATTGCCAGATTTTTGCCACCGATGCTCTCTCCATTTGCACATAATTAATTAGTAATAAGTGTGGAAATTGTATTATGACCTAGTTATATATCTCTGTGGACATCTGTGTATTTAGAGAAAATGATAGTTCTAGATAGAATGCATGAAACTAATTTAAAATGTCATTCAAAGAGTGCTTTTCAGCTTACAAATGTACTTCTGGGTGAGATAGATCTCATTGGAACTTTTAAAAGCCGTTATCCTTGAACATGATTTGAATACTATGGAACATACTGACGTTTTGAATTTATAACGCAGAATCTTTGGGTGTGAACTATCACCTCTGATGAGATTATCATTGATAAAAATAGCATCTAAAGCTACTTGGATGTTTGGAAAAAATCAGGTTTTGTTGTGTGTTTTTTGTTTTGATTAGTTTTGTTTTTGCTTAAATTTTCTACTTTCATATATGTTAAACCTACTGGAAGTGTCTAGACCAGATACCTTAAGTAAAATTTTAGGATTGAAATATATGATCCTTCCAGGTAAGCTAACTGACTAAATCTGTGAGCACAATTGGTATCATACATCATTATTTGTGGATGATTTTTGGTAAATTTTTCTGATGGAATTTCATGCAGAGACACATAAGAACATCAAAGTATTCATCACTGAAGTATTTTAAAAAGTGATATTTTATATAAAGGTTGTTAGACATATGACTGTTTATATTGTGTGCATTTTAATTTATTACATGTAAGCAAATAAATAACCAAGATTTTATTTGAAGATGATTTCACTGAGTTTCCTATGGAGAGCTTGCTGATGCCAAAATCCTTTGGAGAAGTAGGGACTAAAATATTCCTAGTAAACAAAATCATTTCCACTTTTCTATTAGCCAATGCCTGGATTTTCAGGCACTGAAAGGCCCATGCAGTTTATGAACTATATTCATTTTATTAAATATATATTCCTTAGGTCGAGTGTGCTGTCAGTTTCTTTTCTTTATATTCATCTAAAAATATTTTAGGAATTACAACCTGTGATTGCTCTATAATTCCAACTCTACAGTACACAGTGTTTTTCAAGATACCCCAGTTTCTTGGGTCATCTCATAACAAGTGCATTAAAGGGAACCATTTATTTTAGTTAGTTTTTTTCTTAAGATAATTTTACTGAAGGTCAAAATAAAGACCTTCAGAGAAAAAAACAATGGAAGCTATCCTTAATGGAACTTCTTGCATAGTAGTAAATACTAACCAAAAGATGATCAACATATTTAGTTTTTAATGGTACACTCAATTTTAGTACTCATCATTCCCCATATATTTAAAAGATATGTCTTGAGTGTTTACAAGTGTGTTTCTTTGCTTATTGCTGAGGATATAGAGAAAAGAGGTCCCTCTTCTCTTAGAATGCCCAGTCTGGCAGGAACATTGCACACAAAACAAATCATAACCTTCCAAAATATTTAATTACAATGGTCATATCTCTTAAGAACCTGATATGGAGGTTGTTATAAAAACATATAAAAAGGAAACTTGCTAGGTCTGAGGAGAAGGTTCAGAAAGAGACTTCTCTGAAGAAGCTACATTTAAACTTAAATTTGATGAATAATTGTCCTTCAGGCAAGAAGAATAAGGAGAGGAATGTTCTAGCAAGTTGGAATAGTAAGTGAAAGGCTGGTCAGAACCGTCTCCCACCACATATCAGGAAGAGGCATAGTATATCAAAAATAAACAAGTATCACTTCATGATTAGTTTAACTTATACAAGAATATTTAATAATATACAAGATTTTAAAACAACTGTATATGTACATTGTAACGGCATATAATTTACCCATCTTTTAAATAACTGAATTCAAAAAGTACTTGCAAAGTAACATATTTCCCATACAAACACATAAGTCAGTTGTGGGACAATAAATACGTATTACTCAGTGTTAAATTCAGAACTTCATTGCATGTTCCAAGCTGTATGACTCATAAATATATCTTATTAAAACAAAACTAAACTAAACAAAAACCCTACTCTCTGCTCCATGGGATGTCATTTATGATAGAGTAGAATGAACACCCGACAGCAAGTTAGAAAACTTAGGCTCTACTTTCAGTCTTCCTGTGACTAGCCTGAACTGGTTTCCTTTTGTATAACAGGGAATACTATTATAGTGACACTGTGGGAGTCAAATTCGATATTTGTTATGCATTTTGAAAACCAGTATAAGTTATATAGGGCCAATGTTTTATGTTTGTTTTTATTCTTTTCTGAGCACTCCATGTATATTTGGATTTTTCTTATCTTTGATCAAATATGTTCCCTTTGCTGGAATGTTTTCAATGTGTTCTTTTTTTTTCCCCCCTCCCTAAAGGCCCAATTCAATTCCCATTGCTTCTTTGAGGGTTTTTGCCACTGTGGAAGTTATTTGTTTCTCCAGTGTCTAATCTCTCTTAGCAATTATGAGTTATTCAGTGACTGGCAATTATTGACTTGTATAGTTATTTTAATGTGCACTTCAAAAGCGTAGTATTTGGATGTTGAAAGAGAAATTAAAGTTCATTTGGTTCACCAGATTTCAGAGGTTGGGATCTCCTCTGAATCACTTCAACCTACTTGTCCAATAAATTTTGCTTGAACAGCTCCACTGACAGATAACTTAGTATCTTTTGATGAAGTATTTTTTACTTCTTGACATCTCTAAGAGAAAGTTATTCCATAAATTTAGAATAAATATGTCAACTTGCTTTCATACTAGTAACTATTTCCTGATAACTCTCTACCAACTTCTTCCTTTTCCCTGGAAGGGAAGATTTTAGTTACCTTAGTTGTATTATTCATCATTCTTTTCTGAAGATATTCTTGTGTGTGTGTGTGTGTGTGTGTGTGTGTGTGTGTGTGTGGTATATGTATATGTGTACATAGTTTGTGTGTGTATATAGTATATATATGTATGTATGTGTATGTATATTATATTTATACATATATTCATCTTAAAATGGAGCATACAGAACTAAATGTATTATTCAACTATATTAAGGCAACTGTTTTATTGTAAATATATCGTTCTGATATTGCAGCCTCAAAATTCATTATACATTTGATAGTTATATCAAGTTGAGCTTACTTTATATTAAGTTATGTCTTATTCACATGTGATTCTGCTAAATCATATACCCATATCTTCCCCATCAAATTACTGAAAAACCATTTATTTTATAATTGTTTATATATTTTTTAAAAATACTATTTGCAGAAGCTAAAATACATTGTTAGTTCTGGTAGTAGATACTAGGTAGTAAGCCAGCAAAAAAAAAAACCAAAATAGAAAATATATATTTCTTCTTCTTAAATACACTTCAAATGGCATATGGGAAGCCTATTTGCTTTTTCGTTTAACTCTATGACATAATAAACTTTATTTAATGAAGTGCTCATTAAACTCCTTTAATGAGGTATTTATTAAACTTCTAAGAAAAGATAATTTGTTTATGTATACTTTTTATTTATTATATGTACAGGTATATATGTGTGAATATAGTTGCATATTCATTGTCAAAATGAATAGAATTTTAGACGAAAGGATGACCTGCTGAAGAACATCTCATTTACATGCATGTGAAGCCACATTTGGTATACAGTATTTGGTACACTATATATAGAATTGAGAAATAATAAGACATGTCCCATTACTCCATAAAGTTATATAAACATGATCACTCTCTCATTTTCTAAATGGCAAGGAACCTATGACAATTTGAGTTACTAACAGGAGCTGAGCTGAAAGAGTCAACCATATTGTGAAACCCTTTAAATTTCAAATTTCCAGCATAATGGCATATTATAACCTGAATATACTATTGTTAACATACTTTTGTGGCAATTTCTTCTTTCTAATCTCATGTCTCCTTTTCTCATGATAAATAGCACTGAGTCCTACTTTGTCATATGTTCCTGGCAGCCCTTAGTTTTTAACCTTTCTCTTTTCCAAATCAGCAAACAAAATGACAGGTTAAAACATGTAATGCCTCTTTATGCTAAATAGAGTTGAACCAATCTAATGGATTTCTGCTCTAATAAAGCTGACTTCCTTCTGTCTTGTTAGAGGGCTAATTTAAATAATATAAGTACTTAATGATGTTTTCTGTGTTGGCATTTTCCTTAAGTTGGGAATCATGTTGAGAAGGAAAGATTAAGCCACATTTTGAGGCTTTTGGGTGGCTTAGTCAGTTAGGCATCCAGTTCTTGATTTCTGGCTCAGGTCCTGACTTCATCGTTTGTGAGATAGAGCCCCATGTCACGTTCCTGTTAACAGTCCCAAGCCTGCTTAGGATTCTCTCCCTCCCCTGCTCCCTGCCTCTCCCCATCTCCTGCTCATGCCCCCTTTCTCTCTCTCAAAAATAAATAAATAAACATTACAAAAGGATCAAGCCATATTTTGACAGATAACCAATGAAAACTTCTGTACTTTAAGAAGAAATATAAAAATTACACCAACTGCTTCAGTTAGCAGTTGGGTAGGGAGAAGAAAATCTACTCTAGTTTAAAGAGAAAGGGGTTTATTCCAGTCTGTTCGTAACAAAGCCACACAGCCGAACTTGGCCACCAAGGAAACTGTGGCCTGAGCCATGATTAGCAAGTTGTATACTTTGAAAGCTTAAGCGCAGAATTTAGAAGCTGCCACCCTGTATCGGCTACTCCAGAATTACACACCTCTTCCATAATCCAATCGGCTAACGGGACACCTTGTCTTCTACCATTCATCCCATGAAGCCCCAAATTGAAGTCTTATCCTTAGGACCCTATTTATCAAGGAAAATGACCAATAGATTCTTTCTTAAGCTTTCTAGCCTCTCCAGCACAGGACAACACACTAGAAGGGAACTGGAGTGGATGTTAAGCAGGTAGATCTCTCATATAAATCAATCACATTAACATTTACCTTCAAATTCCCATGTTGACTGATACTGAAAATAATACTCTATGCTATAAAAGTCTATAATTACTTAAATCTAGATTATTAAAATGATGTGTTCGCCACTCCCAAACTTATGTATTTCCAAACTACCATTCCTGTTGTTCTTTCCTAGAGTGAGAGAAAAAGTGAGCCCTGGAGGGGAGGCATGCACCATTCAATGGCATTGATAAGGCACTGCATAAGAATGAACAACTAGAAAATTAGGAAAAAAAAAAAAGTGATGGCAGAGAAGTGTCACAGAGCTATGTTAGGTAGGTAGTACCTTGTCATTGGAAGACATTTATCTTTGACTCTAAAAAAAGAAGCCTTTGGGGTTTTGAGCACAGAAAGGGCACAGACTGCCTTATCTTTAACTAGTCTTCACCTGACTTCCATGTTGAGAACAGACTGCAAGGAATGAATCGGGGCAGAGTAAGGCAACTAGTTAGCAGTGATTCTGGGATAGATAAGATTGGTATCAACAGAGGTGTTAAGAAGTGTAAGTGGATTCTTGATACATTGTGAGGTTAAAGACAGCAGGATTTACTAATGAACTACTGTGAGAGAAAGAGGAGACCCCAGTGTTCTGTGAGCAACTGGAAGAATGGTGCTATTCCATTTGGGCTACTATAACAAAGTTCCATAGACTGTGTTACTTACAAACAACAAATTTATTTCTCATAGTTCTGGAAGCTGAAAGTCTGGTATCAGGATGTCAGCATAGACCATTTCTGGTGACAACTCTCTTCTGGGTTTTAGACAACCAACTTCTTGTATCCTTACATGGCAAAAATGACCTAGCTAATTCTTTGACCTCTTCTTATAGTCACTAATCCTAACCCTAACCCTAACCCTAACCCTAACCCTAACCCTAATCTTGTTCATAAGGGCTTCAGCATCATGATTGAATTACCTCCCAAAGGCCTCCACCTTTCAGTATCCACCTTTCAGTATCACAATAGGTTTAAGGTTTTAACATATGAATTTTGAAGAGACATAAACTTTAATTCCTTAACATCAAGGTACCAAAAATGATAATTTTTGATGACTAGCTCAATTTTGTATTGAACATCTAGGGAAGTCTTAAGAAAAAAAAATGTTTCAAAGAGGATAAGTCTGCTATATGATGTTGACAGGTAAAACAAATGAGAATGAAATAACCACTGGATTATGTACATCATGGTGTACATTAATGACCTTGATGAGCATGATAATTTCAGTGAATCATTTGGGAGTGAAAACCTGTTGGGAAGAAGTTGAGTAAAGGATGGGACTGGAAGAACTTAGGATGAATATAGATAAATATTTTAAGAAGTTTTACTATAAAACTAATAAAATTAGGGCAATTTTTGGAGAGGAAATTGACACATGAGATAATTTGCTTTTGTTTTGTTTTTATTTAGAATGGGGAAAACCAACACTGTTGTTGCCAATGTAAATTATACTTTGCAAATCACCGACACAAAATGTTGTGAGTTATTTACAAAAGCTCTGTAATATTTAGAAAAAAAAAAGGTGGAACAAATATATGCATCCCTAAATAACAATATCTCTTAAGTCTTCTGCCATCCAGAAACAGGAGTTTCCTATATGAAGTCAAATGCAACTTGATTTAAGTTACTGAAAGAATAAAACTAATTTGAAAATAGAAAAAAATAAATATTCTTCTACATGAACTACACTTTACTTAAATTTGGCACTCTAAGAAATTGGATCAAAGTACATAGGATTACAAGTGTGTTAGGTGTCAAGAAAGCAGGTTATTATGAATCAGAAATAATGTCAGATAGAAATCCTATTACTAAAGAAGACAGGTATAGCCTAGGATAATCCTACTAATTATAGCATAACAGATTACATTCCCTCTAAAAAAAAAAAGAGGGATTTGGAGATGAAATAACTTTATGAGATACTGCTCAATAACTGGAGGTAATAGAAAGTCAGTATAGAAAGAAAAGATCTGTAGAAGAAACCAATTAAAAACAGGCAGCTAAAGTTTGCAAGGACTAGTTTGAAGGCTTCTAAAATAATCATAGCAAATGAAATTCAAGAAAATAGTACAGACAGGCAGTCCCTCATTTACAATGGCTCAATTCACAATTTTTTGACTTTATGATGGTGTGAAAGCCATGCACTTCCAGTAGAAACTGCACTTCAAATTTTGAATTTTGGCCTTTTCCTCAGCTAGCCATCTCTAATGGAATCTTCTCTCCTGATGAAGGCCAGTGGCAGTGAGCCACAGCTCCCAGTCATCCCCATGACCCTGAGAGTAAACAACTGACACATTTACAACCATTCTGTACCTACACAAGTGTTATGTTTGTCACTTTCAGTACAGTAGTCAGTAAATTACATGAGATACTCAACACTTTATTATAAAGAAGGCTTTGAGTTAGATGATGTTGCCCAACTATAGGCTAATATAAGTGTTTCAAGTACATTTAAGATCAGTGCCTGAAACCTAACAGAGGACTGGGGGGGGGGATGGGGGAAAGAGAGTTGGGGAGAGAGAGGGATGCAGATCATGAGAGACTATTGAATACTGAAAAGGAACCAAGGGCTGAAGGGGAAGGGGGGGAGGGTGGGTGATATTGGAGGAGGGCACTTGTGGGGAAAAGCACTGGGTGTTATATGGAAACGAATTTGACAATAAACTATTAAAAAGAAAAAGAGCTTTAAACGTTAAAAAAAAAAAGATAGGTGCCTGGGTGGCTCAGTTGGTTAAGCATATGACTCTTGGTTTTGGCTGTGGTCATGATCTCACGGTTCATAAATTCAAGCTCGGCATAGGGCGCTGTGCCTGAAAGTAAAGGAGCCCACTTGGGATTCTCTCTCTCCTTCTCTCTGTACCTCCCCTGCTCGCTCGCGTTCTCTCTCTCTCTCTCTCTTTCTCTCTCTCTCTCTCTCTCTCTCTCTCTCTCTCAAAATAAATAAACTTTAAAAAAAGATTCTTAAGCTGGCTAGGCTAAGCTTTGCTGTACAGTTAGGAGTATTAAATGCATTTTTGACTTACAGTATTTTCAATCCAGGTTTCTCGGGACATAATCCCACTGTAAATCAAGGAATATTTGTATGTAAAATATATGTAATATATGTAATATATTATATGTAATATATGTAATATAATATGTAATATATAAAATATATGTATGTAAAAATGTATGTAAATTGAGAAAAGATAAGATAGTTTTTGAAATGAACACATAAATGCATACAATTTGTAGTAAATGGAAAATTATTAAGATAGGGCATTTATATAAAGTTTCCTTTCCTAAAAGAATATCAAGAAAAAATATGGTATAATAAGGCACAATGAAGATCTTATAGAAATAACTATTGCATAAAAGGCAGTATAAGGAGTGTTTAATCCTTATTGAATATTATGGATTCAATTATTTTGAAAGGAATAAATATTACTTAGTAACTTAGATTTAGTAAATTAGATTGAACAATTCCTTTCAAAATAAGTTGTCAGGGACTTAAATTGGTCATTAACACAAAGTCAAGTAGATCACTTCCACCTCTTGCTAGGTATTGGACTTGAAGCAATGTACTCAACTTGTAAGTGCTGTTTTCTCATCTATAAAGTGATGGCTGAAATAGCATTTACCTCTTGGACTTATGAACTAGTGTATGCAGCTGCCTAGAATAGTGTGTGGTACTTAGGGAAGATTTGACACATGCTAAATATCACCATAGTTATCAATGTTCTAAATTATTACTTTATAATTAAGCATAGTGTAACATACCAGAGATTGCTTCTGCATTGTATGTTATGTATAGTCAGAATTGGATTTATAACCTTTTTGTCTCCCTCCATTATTTGAGACCCTGTGCTAAATGTGGGATCACCTCAGTGAAAAGGATAGATGTTATCTTACTCTCTTCAGGACAGTCTGCCTGGGGGCATATGCAATTCAGTGAGTTGAAGTGGGAAAAAAACTAACAAACAAACAAAAAACCACTTGTTCCAAGACTGTCAAGTGTGTTAAATGGGCTTTCAGAACTAGGTCCTATCAAGTAGTACTTTTAGTGATTTGGCCTGGTATTTGTAAAATCAAGAAACTTTCGCTAAGAGGTTGAAGTCTCAATTACTGCCCATTCTTTAATCCAATCAAGTCTAAGAAAGCACAATTTGGAAAAGTGGTTGGATAGTAGTAATGAGTTATGACATGAAAAATAAGGTGCTGTGAAAGATCCTAATAAGAGGCAAAAAACAATGTTCTGAGAAGAAATAAAGGGGTTTAATTGAATGTTCTGCGGATTTGTCATAAGAATCCCAAAACATACCTTTTAAAAGCCAATAATGAGGTGGGAAGACTGGTGAGCAAGACTGGAAGATGTAAGTAGATAAAACCAGGATAGGATAACTCTTACTCAGGCTGCATTTGACACAAATAAGAAAACATTTTTAGGAAGAATGATGAAGGAAAAATTATAATTTTAGTCTCCAGAATACCACAATATCTAGCTCAAAGTTTTCCTATAAACTCCATTTTTAGGATTACTGTTTGCCATTCCTGTAAATGCATTTGTTTCTCCTCACTCCCATCCCCACTCTTCTGTAAGAAGTATGTGGTCAGAATCTGAAGAAATGATCAAGAAAAGAAGATGAAATCTCTGGTGGCTATGTGGAGTGTCTCTCCTGACCAGAGGGGGGCCTCAGTTGTAGGGTGATTGATCTGGTAGAAGCCAGTGCTGGTAGTGAAAGAATTCACCGGAGGCAGAACAAAAGACAGAGAAGTTTATTGAATACACCACAAGAGAGTGGTGTACAGGACAGCAGAGGGGGGCCATGAGGCAGTGGGTAGGGGCTATTTTTAAACAGGGAAGGTGAAGAAGTATGGCAACATATGGAATTCTCTCTTTTTTAGTAACTGTGTCCAGTCATTAGTAGCTCATTGGTCCGTTAGGTCTATGGGTATTTAGGGGAGGGTTACCTGGGGGGACCTCTGTGTATTCAGCCACGTGGTCTCTGTGGCCCTTTCTGTACTTCATTGCTCGAGCCTGTTTGCCTAAAAGTGGTCACTCTCAAGTCAACTCATGACACCCACAGAAGAAAGGTCTTGGATCAGTAGAAACCGCAAAGGATACAGGTCCCATTTTAGAGGAAACTCTTTATGTTGACCAGTACCATCAGTAAACACTGCATTTTCCATTCCTACTCCTTCACCCTATTCTGTGAGGAGAATAGAGAGCATTATCCTAGTAAGCATCAAAATCATCTGAGAGATAATTTGAATATTCAAAGAATCTACAGCTTAGCTGTAGTTTATTTAAAGCCCAGTCTTAAACATAACTGGCATTAAACAATAAAAAATTAAAAATTTAAAAATAACTGTCAGAATGCTAAATATAATATGTCAAGTATATATACTTATAAGACGTTTTTGCTGAAGTCCTTCCCATTAACCTTTCACCTCCTGATGTTTAGACAACTTATTCATTAAACCGTCAACTCTCCTTCCAGAAGGATTTGCCTCTGAGTTTTTAAGTAGGGCCAAATCTCCAGATGTCTTCCTCCTCCAACTAAATTCTTGCCATTTCTTTTCTACCAAAGTCAGGGGTTCACCTCTTACTTCCCATGTTGAATTACTTAACATCTAAGAGAGCCCAGCCTGTATCACTTCTCAACTAAATATGATCTCATTCTGTAAGTTCAATATTCTTTAGAACTATAAAAATATTTTATGCTCTGTGCATGACGTATCATAGGCTCATATTTACTTATTTTTGCCTCCATTCTAATAATCCTGTGTTTCAAGGTACTGAAGTAGAGAAAAATGGTCTCTGAATACCCATGTGTAATTCTGGTTCCTTTTATGTTCAAATCCCTTAACCAGGCTCACATTGAACTCTTCATAACCTCTAAGACAAGATCTAAGGGAGAGAACTGTGAAATCAAAGACCAATTACCAGACTCTTATGTGAGTCATTTTGTCTGATACAGTGACTGTTTATTACTTAATTTTACTGTCTAGTGTCAGAATCTGACTTTGAGTATTCTGTATAGTGTCTAGCACATTTTGACACTTTTTAAAAATAATATTTGTGATAACTGTTATTACCATTAGTTTTCTGTGCATGTGTGAAACTAATTCTCAGCTTGATGACAGGGCAACTATTTTAGTTATAACTTTTATCTCTTGGATTCACGTAAATGGAGTATTTTAAACACTTGTGACCATTAATAAAGCCAGGTGTGTGTGTGTGTGTGTGTGTGTGTGTGTGTGGCAAGAGTAAGAGTTTAATCTAGGTGTTAACCCTAGGGTCTTGGAAAAGTTCCCATCTGAGTAATTGAATTTTTATTAACTCACTTCCTTTTGAAGGTATTTTCCATTTACTGCAGTCCACTGTTCTGTATTATTTCTAGCTGCTAAGCTGTTGCTACATTTTTCCCTGCGGTGATGACATTTCATCAGTGAACACAGCATTCATGGATAAATGAAACCATTTTATCTTAATAAATGTGCTTTGGAATTGTCCCTTCTTTTAAAATAGATCCTGGATGGGGGAGGAAGGGGGCAGGGAGATGATAGAAACATAGGTAGAAATAATCAAGGTATTTGTTTCAGAATCATCTTCTACTTGTGTTGATTTTTATTCTAAAAAATAATGGAAGTCCATGGTTTCACTTTTGTATAGGTGATCCATTTAGAGAGTCTGTGGGAAACAATAGAATGGGCTTAAAAAACAAAATGTAGTAAGGGATAGATATGGCTGCTTTTTTTCCTCTCTCCTCTGAATAATGGCTGGTGACAACACAGATGTTAAACACGAAATATTACAGGGATTAATTCATAGTGCTCTAGTTTGCATCCAAGGTCATGTGCAGTGCAAACAATAAGTTACAGCCAGGCAGTCTGTAGTGGCAATTAAGGACCACCTAGGGTGGGGGTGAAGCTGAAGGTGGCTCCAACCCTAGGAGGTCTGCAGTCACTTCAGTGTACCTCCTTGGAATGCCTTCTTGTTGATATAAATTAAACAAAAGTGAATTTTCTCCCCTTTAGGGAACAAACAATCCATGGCTCAGATCCTGCTGCCTAAGCATTTCCTCCTTTAGAACTGCAACTGAATCTCCACTAAACAGCAATTTGCATTTTAATAGTATTAATAACATTCGTGATTTTAACAATCTGAAGCTTTCTGCTTTTTATTGATGTCTTTTGTTGCAATTTTGTCTAATAGTGTGCCCAGGGTAGCAAAACATAACCAATTAAAACATTTGCCAAACAGCAAGGAATCTGGATAGTTTCTGTGCTACTCAAGTAAACATAGGAACGGTTGTATGAAAATAATCTTTCTGGCCATCAAGACTAGAAGAGATCCTGCAAATGTGAGTTGGGCAATCTTCTTACCTTATACTCTGTATCACAACTAGAATGACTTGATCAGTGTTGTACGGCTAGTGTCAGAAAAATCAACACTGGCAATTTCATAGAGAGCTCCTTGAAGCCTAAAATCCTTACTTTTTACTGAAAGCATAAACATACAGAAAACTGGATAGTTTTAGTCTAATACCAGGTTGCACTGTTTATCTAGGAATACCTCTTTAAAACTAAATTAGATTTCCTTAATATATATTCTCTTAACCCCTTGCATTTTTTTTTCAATTAACTCCGTATAATTTTCTCTATGACGACAATAGAGGAACTAACCTTCCTTAAGCACTTGCTATATGCTAGGCATCAGGTCAAAATTTAACATGATTCATCTCTTCTAATCGTCACAACAATTTTTATTCTGAGGTTTGTTATTTTTACTTATTTATTTTTAATACAGACACCATAGCTTATGTTATTTGTCCCAAACCAAAAGTTAGTAACTAATAGAGCAAGGATTCAAAACCAGATTTCCCTGCATACAGGGTACGTATCTGACATTATATCGCCTCCTTATTGTCTGTTGTTTTTGGGAGGGGTGACAGTGGAAGGGTTTTGTTTTATTTATTTTTATAAAACATCTGCCTCAATGACTAGACTCTAAAATCTCTGAGGGTAAGAATTGTTTCTTTTTACTTCATCCCTTTCCTTCTAAATTACCATGTTGCCTGGTATATAGCAAGAGATTGATAGGTCTTTTTTGAATGAATGAATGAGTGAGGGTAGATGTGCTTTAATCAGATTGTCATATGGCTTTTGTTTTCTTGCTCAGTGTGATGAGATCCTCTGTGTTTCTGATTACTAAAGGAAGCATACAGAAGTTTGAGTAATTACTGGTACTCCATCTTCTTGCTAATGTTCAATTTCCTCTTTGTGTGTTTATACACATGAATAATATTATATCCTGTATTGCTTTCAAAAAGGAACTTAAGTGATCATACCTTTTGGTAGCCTTCATGTGCTGGAGAAGGCACACACATATATGTTTGCTGGGAAGGAAACTGTAGTCATGAAGAATGATTTTGGAGCACTTGAGTGTTACTATGTCCTAATTCAGTGAACAATATTATTATAGAAAGCCCTATTAGAAAATAGTGGTATTCTATGACAAATATGAAAAACTATAACACACACACAAAGGGATAACCAGATGAACAACAAAATCAGAATAATTTATCCAAAAAATGTCAACAAAATTCAGGAAATAGAGGAATGGGTGATAAATTGTGGAAAGCAAGAATTTTCCCAAATGGCCAAGTAAATTCTTAGGACCTTATATTCTTTGACAGCTATGCTTCTCAAATTCAAGGATGAGTATCACTTGGAGATCTTGTTAAAACACAAATTCTCTGGCCCACATATAAAAGATTCTGGTTCAGTCTGGGGTGGGAGTTGAGAATTTGCATTTCTAACAAGTTCCCAGGTGATTCTGCAAAGTCACACTTTAAGTAGCACTGAGCCAGAGTGTGTTAGAGTGACAAGGTAAGAAATCAGATAGCAAGAAAGGAATTCTGGTGATGATTCTGATTCTCAGTCACATGATGCCTCGGCCTCAGTAGACCAAAGTACTACTAGATGCCTGTCAGGCAGCCTGATACTCTGATATGTCTCTCCTGAAAGGAAATGTGTAACAATAATAATAAAAAAAGCATCTCTCTTCTCTTCTTTTACCTGATTCCAGATTTGAATATTTATATTAGCCTTCCTCGAATTTGACTCAATCACACAACCATGATTTTCTCCTGTACCAGTAACACCTGTTTCCTTCTTTAAGGTGATCATCCCCAGTGGTAGTTAAAGGCATGCTTGGTGAAGCAGACTGGCATTGATATTGATCTCTCTTTTTCCTCATTAATAAGATAGGGAGAATAATAGTACCTATCTCATGGTAGTTTTGTTAGTGCCTGGTAAACATGAAACAAATATGTTTTATTATCTTAGCAAATGGATAATTAATTTTTTATGGAGTTTCCTATTCATGATGGTTGTTTTTGCTTAAGCAAGAACTCTACCAACCATGACTCCCTCTTTGATTTTCAGGCATTCTTTTATTTTGCCTTTGTAAATGATATCATCAGGAACTTCTGGTAGAAATGACATTTCAATCCATGGCCACTTGTGAACGTTCTACTTTGGTTCATCCCAAGACCATTACTCATAGTCCAAAGAGTCAAATGAAAATAAAATCAAACAAGAGTGATGCCTCTCCATGTTGATTCAGTCAGCATAGGAAGAAAAGGGGAGGGGAACCTGGTTCTTAGCATAACATCATCATAGTTTTTACTTTTTACTATTAATAGTAATTTATTGACCCCTCCACTTGACAGGTAGCACTTTGATAAGGAGAAACTATTATTTCTTTATCATTGTATTCCTTGTGCATATCACAGAAATGAGCACATTGTATAGGTGCTAAATCTGTTTCCTGAATCAAACAAAACTCCTTCCTTAAAAGTCATTTGTTTTTTTGTTTGTTTGTTTGTTTGTTTTTTTGAGGGCAGCAAGGGGAGTGGGGGAGAGAGGAGGGAGTATGTGCATGCTACCAAATGGTTGGGTTGGGAGAGGGTTAGAGGGAGAGAGAAAGAGAATCCCAAACAGATGCTGTGCTGTCAGGGTAAAGCCAGATGCAGGGCTTGATCCCACAACCCAGGGGTTATGATCTGACTAGGCCATCCAGGCATTCCCCCCCAACAGTTTTTTTTTTTTGACATGGCACTTGAGCAACCCCCAAATATCTAGCCAAGACTTGGTGGAAAAGATATAATAAATTCTCTTTTGGGCTCAAATTCTCCACATTTCATGTGAAAACTTAAATGACATACTGTTTTGAAAAATATGTAGCTATTCCCAATAATTTTCATCAATATGGAAACCAAAAATAATTTTGTTGCCTATTCAGCTTTTGACACGTTTTGCTTTTTCTAATTTAATCTCAGTTCTCCTTAATGAACTTAAGCCATATATTTCTTGTTGTTGCATGAAGTATTGGGGATTCTATGTTTTGCATACTTCACATCTAGCTTTTGCTAGCTAGGGAGTTCATTAGCAGTAACTTTTTGTTTGAATAAACTGTTCTGTGAGATAGAAGAACTCCTCAATTCACAAGTTCTCATTCTTCTAAGGAGTCTCTTCACCTTCTAAGTCAATTACAGCACATTAACAATTCTCTGCTTCTGTGGATGATTCTTTCAGGTATAGGGCTGTAACTGTTTAAAGCATGACCAGAAATACAGGCTTTATGGCTCACGTCTGTCTGAAAAAGCAGGGTTAAATTAGTTTCAAATGAGATGCAAGGTATCAAGGGAAATGCCTCACAGTTATTTTGACTGCTGTAGCATCAGTATTCAAAATAATATCTGGAAATGATGAAAAAATAACAGTAATGAAATTATTCTTTTTTATTAAGTTAATGCAATCATTGTGGGAAGTGCAAGATTGACAGTCCAAGCATCTGAAGTATTCTTTTCAAAGAACAGATAACATTCAGAGCAGAGAGCTGAATTTCCTTTCTTTTTACACTATGTCTTAGGCCTTTTAAGAGTGAAGTGATGAGGAGGGTGTTCATCTTGGGGATAGTATTGCTGCACACTCATATGAGCACTCAAAAATTACTGGTAATAAATATGGTACATATTGTGGAGATTCAGATCTAGGCATGAGCCACACACATTAATACCTGCAATTCTGAATTCATCCTTCACATTTCCAGGGGGTCATTGAATGTGAGCCATTTCAAGTACAGACTCTGGAACAATACAAAATAAGCCTCAACAATGTCAGTGTTTATTAGAAAAGAAATGTGGGGAGTAGGTGAACCTTGATTACATTTATCTAGAAATGTGGGAGATAAAAGATCTGTATAAAGTTACCAATCCTCTGAGCCACACAGGGTAGCATATTTTGACTAGTGTGATTCTGAAACTTCAAGTAATGCTGGAATCACACACTTTTACTTTATGCTTCAGAGAATAAGATTCATGTAATAAAATTTCATTTATAATGCAATTGAAATATTACTCTTTAAATAAAAATAGTTTAGGAAATGGTTATTATTTTTAAAGTTATTCTTAGAATGTTAAATAATGTGTCAATAAAAACCATTAAAATTTCACAAAAGCACACCATGCTTGATACTATGTTGTCAGCCACATGTTCTACAGTTAGTTGGGGTTCTATCTGAGATTTTTTTTAACTTTGAGTGTTGCTATATAATTATTTGTTTTCAATGTAAAATATTCACAGAGTAGTGCTGAGTGCTTTGGAGAGTGCTTAAGAAATATTAATTGTGAATTGACACCCCCTCACACCAAATGCTGCCATTTTTACTTCAAACTGTAACTTTATATTGCTCTATATTGTTATATTAAGTAGTTTTAATTTATATTAATAAAATGGAAACCAAGAGCCCTGCCAGTATAAAAATGTATGCACAGATAGAGACTCCACATATGGCTGTAGTGACCAGGTCAGAGAACCTGGCTGAGGCGGCAAATCTGCTTCCTTGCAAAGGGAAAAAAAAATTATATTATGTTTTATACTTGTGATGCTGTGAAAATTTAGGCTCTATACTACCTTTATGGGTTATGTGATTGTAAAGTCAATCAGGAGATAAGGCAATAACTTGGGGTATTTCTTTCTGGAAAAGAAATCATTCTGTATTGCTTTCTGCATTTTTTCCCATAATGAAACTTTCTTTTGGAGTTTTTATTGGACGATCAAGGGACCCATGATTCCTTTATAAAATACATTTTCCCACCTATAATTCTCAGTTTCTAGCACAAGTAAGGTTCAAAATCTGCACAAATATGTTATTCTTCTATTAAGCACCAGTGTGGCAAGTCTAGTGTTCATTCCAATTGATTGGTGTCAGTGCTCAATTAGTTGTTAAATATTTTGGAAAGCATCCCTGTAATATAACCATGGGGATTCATAGGAATAAGGCATTGCTCTTGCTAAGGAAAACCATGTTGAAAGAAATAATTTTCCAGCCCTAGAATTGACATGAAACATGGTAATAGTGATCAGAGCTCCAGTAAAGCCTGGACTCTGCGTTAGTCTGTATCACATATACAGAAAATCTATAGTATCTTTTCAGGGCAAAACTGACAAGAAACCATAAGACTAAGAACATGGAAAATGGAAATGTCCTTCAGTTTTTCCCATTGGTCAAACCATTGCACTGGTGATGATGAAGCTAGTTTGTTGATTGATTTATCACATAATTACATCACCAATCTACCATTTGTCTTATAAAAAATGAGTGAAGACCAATAATTCACTGAAAACTACACAAATAGTTTGAACTTCTTGAATATATACATTTGATGTGAGCTATATCAAACATCAGGATTCATATAATAAAATTATGATTCTGTGTATCCAAAGCCCTTCTCATTTAGCCTTTTCAATTTTTAAGAAATAAAGAGGTTATTAATATATTTAGCTCTTTAAAATATCTGTATCCATTTTTGCTCATCAATGTGCTTTAAAGCAGTGGATAAGCTTAGTAGAGCTCAAACTCAATATACTAAATAATATATAAATTCATGAGCAAAGCAAGCATTTCCTTTCATGATTATAAGGATTATTTGAGATAATGATATTGTTTGTTATTAAAAAGGAAATGATAATCCATGGTCAGAAGCCTATCCTACAAGTTTCTATTTTCTCAGATAAATATTTTTCAAACATTATTGACAGAAGATGAAAATATTATTGCTCTTGATTTTTTTTAACCCTATCTTGAAGTGCAGTAATCAATGTTTTACTGGTAAAATAAAAGATAAGAATATTGGAGTTCTAATTATCATTCTGCTACTCTTAATTTTTTTAATCTTTTAATATTTTATCTTCTTTGTTGACCTAGTGGGAATGAAACAAAAATACTATGCATATAGTGACAACAAGTAAATTAATTAATTATTATTCAGAAAGAGCTTTGAATTATTATGAATCTCTTAGGTATTAGGACTTACTATTAAAATGTCATTCACTAAATTAATGCAAGAGATAAATGTCGAGTCACAATGGACCTAATACTAAATTATTTTTTCAACATGAAAAAGCACGTTTCTCTATTATTTTGATCAAAGTATTTTAATAATGGTCTCTTATTTATCCTTATCTCATTTGAGCTTTGAAATAAAAGACTCTATTTTTAAAAAACCTTCACTTCAATTGGAATTATTTTTCAAGTGAATAAAACGATGATAATATTCACATATAGACAAAATAATTAACAGGCAATCTTAGTACTTATTTTGCCAATATGACAGCTAAGAGCCAAAGTTCCTTAAATCAGAATGAGTCTTTCCAACCCATGTTCTCTGATGGTGATTAAAGAGTAGAAATTTTAGACGCAGACAGATCACAGAAAGAAATATCAAAAGCCAACGTTGATGTCAAATCAATGCCTAGGTTCAGTTGATGTTTGCTATATTTGGATTCAACATTGATCTAATCTAGAAAGTGCTGAGCTCACTATGAGCTCCTAACAATGTGCTTTTTATGTAGTGGGGTGTTTGATAAAAATAGAACACAAACAAAATGCAAAATAAAATACCAGCAAAATAAATATAAGTAAAAAAGTATCTTTGTCAGTATTTAAAAAGATGGTAGAAAAATCACTTTTTTCTGTTATCTGTACATAGTGCTTAACACTGAGCACCTCCTTAACATTTGCCTTCTTTATTTCAGAGACTGATATCAAGACACATAAAAATTGAAGGTCATGTTTTCCAAAGCACAACACTGGTCTACTCTTTAGACCAACATTGTAGCTGCCCACTTATGACTTATTTTTGCCCTGAGATATGTACTGCTGTCTTCTAGTGCTATATTTTATGAAAATTTGACATAGAAATCTGTGACACAAACTGTCAGCTTTGTGTGGAAAAAATCTCAAGTTCTCTCATTAATATTAAACTTCCAAGAAAAAAAGTGTGTTGCTGAAACATGCATTTCTTTTAAGGATGATGGGATTCATATATTACTATTGACATGATAATTGAAATCATATTCAGCAAAATGAATGATGAAGAAATTATACGCATACATTCTAAAAGAAGGGACAAAGATGGATCAGAAGAAGAAAGAAGCGTGTTATCACAAAATATGCAAGGACTCAGACATCCTTATCATGATGATGAAACAATGGAAAGAAAGTTATTGTGACCATCTATTACTGTTTCTAATGAGCATCAACGAGATTGTGATAAAAAAATATCATCAGTCATTCCAAAAGAATACAGCTGAATAGCTACATCTTTTTTTTATGACAATGCAGGCAAGTATAATTTGGATGTAAATCATGCCTCTTGTCCCCATGTTATAATGGACTTTCATTATATTTTATACAAAATTCAGAGATGCAAAGAGACAGAAAGTCAGATACTTGTTTCTGCTTTTCCCTCCCATGACTCCTTCCTTAGGCAGAACTCCTAGTGACTTCCAAGGACAGTAAAAATTCTGGACAGTGTAAGATAAGCTCTTGGGAGCTAAAGAGAAATGGAACTCCCCTTTCTACCTATTTTTTCTTTCTTTCTTTCTTTTTTCATGTGGCTTAAAACCTAGAGACAATTTTCATTTCTTTTTATACCTCAACTCCATGGTATTCATTTGAAGTCATATACTGGTGTAGGTTTTTGTTTGTGTTTTAATGTACAGTTTCTTCTTCTTTTTTCCCTTGAATATATTCTGTTCATTTGAAGAGGAGTTTTATTTGGAAATAAATCATTTGGGTGCAAAAGAATGAAACCTTAGTCTTGTTGGACAAATGAGTGAAGGAATTAAACTTTCCTGTGTTGCCATACCATCATTGCTATAAAAAGAGAGTCATGTAAGAGTCAAGACAATCTTATCTTCCAAAGCCAAGCCATTTAATAGTAACTATTATTTAAAATAACTTTAAAGTTATAAAAACATTTATGTACATTGGTTCCTATCATCAAATAACAATGTGTTAAGAATGATAATTTTTTGTTGCTTTAAAGATAAGAGAGTGAATTTCAGAGATATACGTTAACTTAGTTTTATGCACCTACAGTAGCAGAGGTGTCTTATGTCTTAAACGCAGGATTTCTCACTTAAATCCTGGATCCTGGATCACATAAACTCAACTGATTTTTTATATCATAGTAGATTTTCTAAAGTACCAAGTTAGATAATATTTAAATTTGGAAGTTGCCAGTATTTTTCTAGGGCCAAGTAATTAATTACATAAAGAAGATGAATATTATATATATATACACATATTTAAATAGGAATGAATAAATGTAAATATATAAACATATAGAATATATGACTATATATTTGAATATATTTAATATTCATATTTAGGTAATTATATATAATCGTGTATATTATTTGCAAATTATATATCAATATATAAATATATATATGTATACTCACATAATAAATATTTATATATAAATTACATCTAAATATATAAAATTATATAAACTACACATATAATTTACTTCTATATAATATATATTATGCATTTATATAATACATATTATAACAGATATAACATGTATATTATATGTAAATACATATAGTGTGTTATATATAAATAACTTATATACACATGTATAATACATATAATTATACATATACACACATTATACACATATAATTACATATACATATATAATATTACACATATACACATGCATATTATGTGCAATATATATTACATGTATATGTAATATATCATTACATATGTGCATATATAGTATTACATGATTATACACACACATCATGCATGTATACTACATGCATATGCATGTATATATTTTTATTACATATACACATTATACACATATATGTATACATATATACATTATGCACCTATAATAGATGTATACACATGTATATGTATTACACATAGATACATATGCATATATTACATATATACATATATAGATTATTACATCATAATGTATATAATTTATATACATAAATATAATTATATATAGTACATATGTATAATATAATACATATTATATAATATATAATATATGCATATATACATGATATATAATATATTTAATATGATACATAATTATATATTATACACTATATATGTGTGTGTATATATATACATGTATACATACATACACTTAGCTGGGGTGCTTATTAAGAATGTATAATCCTTGTCCTAACTCTCAAAGATTCTGATTCAGTAAATATAAATAAAATTCTATAACATGAGTTTTTTTAAGTTTATTTTTTAAGTTTACTTATTTGAGACAGACCAAATGTGATTGTTGAGGGTAGAGAGACAGAGCGGGGAGAGAGAATCCCAAGCAGTCTCCCCACAGTCAGCACAGAGCCTGATGAATGCCTGGAGCTCATAAACTGTGAAATCATGACCTGAGCCAACCCAAGAGCTGAATGGTCAAATGACTGAGCAACTCCAAGTTTGTTTATTTTGAGACAAAGAGAGCAAGTGAGAGAGAGAGAGAGAGAGAGAGAGAGAGAGAGCAAGCCAGAGAAAGGGAGAGAGGGAGAAATCCCAAGCAGGTTCTGTTCTGTCAGTGTGGAGCCCAACATGCATGTGGCTTGAATTTATAAACCATGAGAAGATGACCTGAGTCAAAACCAAGAGTCAGACACTTAACCGACGGAACCACCCAGATGCTCCTATAATCTGAGTTTTAAATAAAAAACTACATTTGGGGGCACCTGGGTAGCTCAGTAATGATCTCACTTATTTAGACTGCTTAACAGGTACATAAAACAAATGCATACTATGTCCAAGATTCTTTGAGTAGTTAGTTATTTCATGGGTCAATTACTTAGTTCTTGAGTGAAAACGAATATGTAGTTTTTGGAATAAGGGGGGCAACTGGTAAGGGCCGAAAGTCAGATAAAATGTGTTCAAATATTCTCTGCTATTGATACATAGCTGAATTTCTTTTCTTTCTCTCCTTCAGTTTCCTCATCTGAAAAATTGCAATAGTAGCATTTTATGTCACAGAGATTTTTATATTTGTTATATATGGTCAATGTTCACCTTTATCCAGTGCATAGCACAAAATGTTGAGGCTCAATAGGAGTAGCTATTATTGTTATAGTATTTAATTAAGTTATTACATTAGCCAATTTTATTGCTAGGAAAAAAATGATACCCCTACTGACCATTTGCTTCTGATTTTTGAAACACCTCCCAGGAACAATTAAATGAATTAATTTTAGAACAGAATTATTTGATGGGACTATTGGGTTTTTGGAGAATGATGACCAAACGCAAAGACTCTTCTTTCCTACAGTCACTCTTGACACATTCTTCCTAGTTAGCTATCATGATTAGTTATACCTTGAACAATTCCTGGGCCACTATATGTGTGTGTGTGTGTGTGTGTGTGTGTGTGTGTGTGTGTGTGTAATCCTTATATAATTTGATGATTTTATTTTCTTGGGTATTGATTTTGCTGTTTAGCAATTTATATAAATTCTGTTATATATGCCTATAAAATGTAAACATTTGATGTGTAGTTACTACTTAATGATAGGGAAGGAAATCTACCTAAAATATGATTAAATATGAAATTCTCAGGTGTATTTTCTCAAGACACTGTTAGACATTACTTTCACATGGTAATCTTAATACATATGGAAGTATCCAGTGGCTACATAAAAATATCATCCATTAATGTTAAAAAATTAACATTTACATGTGTCACATAGGCAGGCAAGAGATCATTTTAAGAATTTAAGTTTCAGAATTTGCTTTCTTAATTTTTATAAAATTAAACTATTATATATACTATTAAATTAGTGATATCTATTTTGACCTTAATAAAATGCATGGAGAAAAATTGTAATCTCCTTGGCACATTTATTTACAAGTCAGTATTTAAAAGTATTTAAAGCATGTATTTCTTGAAAAGTTTAAAAGTTCAAGAAGTAGATAACTGTCTGAATCAAGTGTAAAAACTAAGAGACCCCCATAGGAAATTCAAATGAAGCATTAGAAAGAGGGTTAGATGGAAGAAGATAGAGAACGTTGAAAAAAGGAAAAAAAAACTGTTAGAAATGAAAAGTATAAAATGCCATAAGAAAAGAAGTATAGTATATTGGGTTAAAGAAATCAACTGATCACATTCTTCAGGCTACTTGCACTTGCCATTTCATCCTCTTAAATTGTTTTTCTGTTTAAATAAATTCATGATTTGCTTCTTCTTAATTACATATTTCTGCTCAGATGTTGTCTATTAAAAGATTTTGCTTGACCATGTCACTAGTAGCAACGCAAATTCCCTGTTGCTATCTCATTATTTTTCTCCTTTATTCTAAAAATATCTTCTTCATTAAATGTAAGCAACACAAGGACTGATTAGTTTACCACCAATCAACACGGAAGAGCACAGCATTCACACCCACACTTACTGCTTGAGCACTGCAAATCAGGATATTGAGGAGAAGTAGAAAACATCAAATAAATATGCTATATATTGATGCCATGGAATGACAGAACAATTTTACTTGATTCATTCTCCAAAACACCTCCCCTATCATGAGAACTGCTGTTTACAGGGAACACAGTAAACTGAACATATAAAGAATTAATTAAAAGTGAAACTAGGAGATTCTATTTTGATTCTTGGTCCATGAAATGTCTTTAAGAGGAATAGTATTGTTTTTATGTGATTAAATTACATACACATATACTTATTATATATCATTAAATATTATTAGATGACACATAATATATAATATAAACAATATTATAATTTTATTGCACTTATATAGAATCTATTATAGATTATAATTTAATAATAATATATAATAGGATACTGGCCTACGTAGTTTACATGGATTTTCTCATTTAATTTTCAAACACTTCCATGAAGCAAAGAGAATAATGTATCCATTGTAATGTGTTGACTAAGCTGAATTCCAGAATTCCCTTCCAGGTATGCTTCCTGTCAGTGGGAATCCAAAAGAACAATTCTTGTGCAAGTTTTGGAGGAAAGAGATGACACAGCAGCCACTTAGTAATGCACACAGGTTGTTTATCTGATGACTTATCCCTGAGGTATGAGGCAATAGAGGGTCTGCAACTGTTCCACTTTCCCTAGATCCTCCTTTAGTTTCTCTAGAAGAGGATCAGTCTGTGCTTAGCTCTATAATGAAAGATGCCAGATTCTTTTGTGAGCATGAATATAGTCAGAAAAAGAGGTAACAGGAGCTGCCAGCTCACAATAGTGAATTCAAGCTTGTCCTCACTCTCCCTAATTTGTCCATCTTCCCTTCTTGACTGCCTGTTCAGAAGTTTGTACGCTTTGGCACCAGGTGTGAAAATGACTTTGCAGAGACTTTTTAACCAGTTCTCACAAATGAGTGATGTCAAATCCCTATCACAAATCTATTTACCCATCATCTGTCAATTTATATATCTAGCCACCTAGCTACCTTTATCTATCTATCATCATCTCACTGTCCACTTTTCTATCTCACTGTCACCTGTCTATACCATATACCACCTAGTTATTCTGTGTCCGATTGGTCACTAATACAATCACCCTTGAATAGCTAAGGCACTGTAAAACATTCCTTGAAACTTTACAAGGTAGGCACTAATGCTTTTTCTAGTTTATATATAAGAAAACTGAGATACAGAACAGTTAAGTAACTTGTCTGAGATCATTCAATTAGGGTTGCCAAACTGGGACTTGAACTTAGAGTGTCTGGTTCCAGAGTTCATACTTTCTTCCTAATATGAGCAGTTAAGCTATAATTTTTCTTCAAACTTCTACTTTATTCATGAGGACAGATAAAATGACATTGAAATAGAGACCTAAGGGAGTGAAGAAGAGGATATATGGATATATAGGTGAAGAGCATTTTAATGTTTTTTTTTTATTTATTTTTGATACAGAGAGAGACAGAGCATGAGAGGGGGAGGGGCAGAGAGAGAGGGAGACACAGAATTGGAAGCAGGCTCCAGGCTCTGAGCTAGCGGTCAGCACAGAGCCTGATGCGGGGCTCGAACCCATGAACGTGAGATCTGACCTGAGCTGAAGTCAGAGGCTTAACCGACTGAGCCACCCAGGCGCCCCAAGAGCATTTTAGACAGAGAAGAATATTCAAATGTTTGAGGAAGAGGTTTGCTTGACCTTCTTTGGAAGTTTGAGAGATCAAGGAAAACAGTGTATCAGAATATAGGAAGTAGGACTGTTAGAAGATATGTTCATGGAGGTAGAAGGGGGCCAGATCATACCCTTCTAAAGAGAGTGCTACATATCCTAGTTTGCCCACAATATTCCATTTCGAATCCTGTGTCTTGACATAATTATTAATAGTTCTCCCTTTACTGGAAAACAAATGGCCCAAGTTTAGATTATAAATCACAGGGTCACCTTTTTTATAGGCCACTGAAAAGACTTTTTTTTTTTTAACCTAATGAGATAGAAGTTCACTCCTGTTGTTCTGTTGACAATAAAATATAGGAGGGTCAGGGAAAAACATAGATACCAATTAAAAAGCAATATTTCAAGGGTGCCTCAGTGCCTCAGGTGGTTAAGCATCCAACTTTAGTTCAGGTCATGATCTCACAGTTCATGAATTGGAGACCTGCATCAACTCTTTGCTGTCAGCATAGTCTCCCTATTTCTCTGGCCCTTCCCCAATTGCAATCCATCTTTCAAAAATAAATAAACATTTTTAAAAAAGCAATATTTCAGGCAAAAGAATTAATGGTGGCTTAAACCAGAATAGCTGTTGTGAACAAGTTAAGCAATGGTAAGATGCTGTCTATACTTTGAAGGTCAAAGCAGTAAATGTTGATGAATTGCAGCTAAGTATAAGATAAAGTTAAACCAGGAATGATTGCAGTATTTAGGCATAAGTAACTTAAAGTCTTAAGCTACTCAGTAATAAAAGAGAACAGACTGAGGGAGGAGCTGGATCAAGGAAAGGATTCTGAATTCAGTTTCACATGTGTAAAATTTGAGATAGTTAATAGATACCCAAGTGGTGATGTTGAGCCATGGAACTCTAGAGTTCCTGAGAGAGGTCTAGAGTAGGGTTTATATCTGAAAGCTAGTAGATAATAGATGATATTTCAAGTCACAAGGTAGGATGATTTCACCATGAGGGTATTAGTGTGAATTAACTCTCAAAGTTTTATTATATTTTCTAAGCAAGTGGTAGTTGATGGTAGAGATATCTACAGGTACTTTAGATATTACCAATACTATTATGGTCTAAGAGATTAGAGAAAGCCTATTTAGGGGTGATGGGGAATTAGGGGAGTCCTGGTATAGCAAGGTGGATATATTGTATCAGATCAACATGTCAAGCTCTACAAGAAATCTTTGCAGATGCCCATAGATTATATTACATGAAACTTGTTTTGCTCACACTCTACTTCAACCACTAGGTTTCATATTATAATAATGTGTTTCCCTTACCAGAATTTCAGTTCCTTCAGGTCAAGAACTATGATTTATCTTTCTTTGGAGACCCATGACTGCCAAATTGTCATGCCCATTTAACATGGCAAATACTCAGTGTTCTGTTAACATATAAAACAGCAACTTCATATGGTTTAACCTACTAGATACATAATTCCTAGTAGTTCAATAATGAAACAAATTGGGAGAAAAGACAGAAGCTCAATTACTAACGTAGAGCGTAAGATATTAAGACCCATTGATATTATTAATAAGTCTTGGGACAAAATAATTATCTACATATTGGGTGGGATTTGTATCTGGAAATATCATCAAGTTTTATTCAGAATTGTCACCCTCAGTTTAAGGGTGAGGAGGAATTGACATATTGATGGGAAGAGGTCTAATAACTAAGGGAAGAAAGAGCAATAAATTAAACAGATTATATACGCTGTACTTTTCTAAGTTTTAAATATTCAGTAAATTTGATTTAAAATCAAATCTATTAAACTCATGGAATTAGTTATGAACAGTTATTCTGAACAAGTTATCAGAATACCTTGAAAATATTTACTTATTATCCTTAAATAAATAGCTTGCAGAATTAATGTCCTTTTCTTCTATGAGAAGAAACTCATTTTTAAAATTTTTTCTTTATTTATTTTTGAGAGAGAGATAAAGCACAAGGTGGGGCAGAAAGAGAGAGAGGGAGACACAAAATCCAAAGTAGACTCCAGGCTCTGAACAGTCAGCACTGAGCACAATGTGGGGCTGGAACCCACAAACTGTGATATCATGACCTGAGCCGAAGTCAGACCCTTAACCCACTGAGCCACCCAGGTGCCCTGAAAAGAAAATAATTTTTTATTTCAAATATCACTCATAGACTAATTATGTCAACACATTATCTAAATTATACAAGTTTTAAAATAGTACAGGCATTTTATATATTCTGTATTTTTACTCATTATGTAAAAGAAGTTTATACAGATAGTTTAGGAATATTTTTCTGAAACTTTTTCTTCTGTGTCATTATCTCTTAATTTTATAGTCTAAGATATTTGGGGGGTGTGCTATGGACTGAATGTGTATGTTCCCTCTAAAACTCATGTGTGAAATCCTAACCCCTAAGGGAATTGTTTTGGAGGTGGAGCTTATGGGTGGTGAGTAGGTCATGAGAGTGGACCATTCATGAAGAGGATTTGTGCCCTTATAAAGAGACCCCAGAGAGAGAACTTGCCCTTCACACCATGTCAGATTATAGCAAAACAGTAGCTGTTTAGGAACTGGGTTCTCACCAGCCACTGAATCAGCCAGCACCTTGATCTTGGTCTAACCAGCCTCAGAACTGTGAGAAATAGATTTCTTCTGTTTTTAAACTGCTCAGTCTCTGGTATTTTGTTACAGCAGCCCTGAACAGATTAAGACAAGTGACTATTCTCAAATAGTTTCAGATATTCCTTTTAGTATATTGATTTTTCTGGGTTATCAAGTGTTGACAAAATAATATATCCTTTGCATCCAAGCCTAAATGAAGAGGCCTTAAAAAACCCATGTCAGTATTTCTAGGAAAATATACTGTATGTGTGCATAATAATGATATTCAGTATTATATTTTTATACACATAGTACTTCAAAAATTATAGCACGGCATGCAAGCTATTTTAAGCACATGATAACCTTGAAAAATAACAGTAGCTTGGAAAAAATTACTTGGCTTCATAAAGATCAAGCCCTGACTAAATCAATCTTCTACAGAGTAAAAGAATCATTAGATTGAGTAAATTAAAGAGAAATACCAGACACAATCCATCTTGACTTTGATTTTTGTCTTGCATAACAATTTGCTTTAATACTAAACAGAAATACAGGTTTTATAACGTAAATATTAAGGAATGATCACCTTAATTGGTTTCCATGTCCCTTACAGTTATTAACATATCATAGTTAACCTAAAGAGGCAAAATTCACACATTGATTCCTTTTACAAGTATTTGTTGAATGCCTATGTAAGGGAACGACCTTCCTTATTAAAAAGAGAGTCCTCCAAGATTAGAGTGGAAAATTGTTTCAGAAAGACAGTATCCAGCTGGGAAGGGGATGGCGATTACTTTAACCCTGGCCTTTATTCTCTCATACTGACTTCCACTTCAGCACAGGGCAAGATATTCCCCCTGAACATGAGAACAGAAAAGGCAAAATCAGTCTTTTTCCCCCTTTTAACACATTCATAGACATAGGAGGAAAGCAAAAGTTAAAGTTCCTGGCCCTATCGAGTGCATATTCTAGCCCTGAAGTTATTAAACACACACAAGCAATTAATGAGGAAAACAAACAGTACACACTGAATGGCAGAAGAGAATAAGTTTGTACTATTTGGGGCTCTAAAATGATAAGGAAATAAACCAAATAGGTTTGGGGATGAGGTAGTTTTGAATTGTTCTTAAAATGTGGGTTGGCTTTATGTGGATAACTATAAGATGTTAGTCATTGCAGGCAGTGGAAATATCTTGCCCAAATACTTGGAGAACTCTAAATATTGGAGTTCTCAATAGATGTAACTTCAATATAAACAGTGGGGAGGGCACGTGAAAGAGCAGAGTGGGAGGCAAGGATTACAAAAATCATCCGTGATTTTTAAATACCACTCTAAGGTAAAATGCATGTTATTTTGTAAAGATGGAGGGTTAAATGGATTTTTTTCACAATAAAAAGAGTAACTGAAACTAAATGTATGTTCAGGGGAAGAAAAAAGATATGCCAGGCCTTTATGTATTAAAAGAAAAAGAAACCCATTTATTTATTGAATAGTTTACTCTGGATCCAGAATTTCCCATGATAACTCACTTAATTATCTCATTTTATGAGGCAGGGGATGTAATGTTCATTTTATATATGAAAACATTTTATATATGATAGAACTTGCCTTATGTAACATAGCATCCTTGCTGGTATTTAAACTGAGCTCCTAACCCTGGCTGCTCATTAGAATCATCTAGAGAACTTCTTAATCACTATTTGAAAATAGTGAGGCTTAGACCCATGCTGAGAGTTGGTAATTTAACTGACCGGTAGTCTAGACCATAGTTCCTCACAAAGATAAGGTTAAAACTCATTGATTTTCTTAATTGAAGGAGCGGTCATGAATAAAAATAGAGTTATTCAATAAAGTTGTTTAAAGAGTAATAGAGCTTGGAATTGAAAAGAAAAGGCAAAACTCTGACAAAATAATTAAATTGCTTTACAAGGTCCCACAAATATAAATTGTACATAAAAATAAATGTCTAGTTGAAAATATTTATATTGGAAAATCCAATATGTACACATGCACATACAGTTGATCCTCATTATTCATGGATTGTATATTTGCAAACTTATCTACTTGCTAAAATTTATTTGTAATCACAAACTCAATGCTCATGATGGCTTTGTAATCATTCACAGAAATGCAGAGTAGGGACAAAAATTTAAGCTGTCCAACATGTACATTTTTTAGAGCCAGTCCCACCTTAAACTAAAAAAAGAGGGCACTCTGCCTTCTTATTTCCTCATACTGTAAACAATTTTTGAAATTTCCTTAATGCCATGCTTTTTTCACAGTTTTGTGGTTTTTGTTGATTTTGTTGTTTAAAATGATCCCCAAGCATAGTGCTGAATTGTTGTATTTGATGCACAAGTATTTGTGTATTATTTGTGTATTTGTGTAGCATTTAAAGCACAAGAAGACTGTGATGTGTCTTACAGAGGAAGATATATGTGTTAACTAGCCACCCTTCAGGCAAGAGTCATAGAGTTGAACTATTCATATAGTTCACTAGTCATAGGCATGAATTATTGCTATTGAGTTCATGGTTAATGAATAAGGTGACTTTAAACAGAAATGCACATAAGGTGAGTTTTTTAACTGGTTGACAAAAATGCTGTGACCAAAGGCTGGCAGGAACCTAACACTGCATTTCCCCCTAGGAGCAATATGTTTGCTAATTCAGTATTTCTGGCATAGAACAACATCGAGAATAACAAGAACCAATTGTACATATGATTATAAATGACATATTTGTTAAATGGGGCCTAAAACTGATCATTGTATTTGTTCGAATTTACTACCTAAAGACACTGGACCTGACTGAGGATTCAGTGCTAGGTGAGAAAGAATCAGTTTCCACACTCACAGTTTATCAAGTTCATTCACCTCTTATGAGTTGCTGCCACCAACTCCTCAACTGGTTATCCACGGGCTCCAGCAGGCAGTAATACACATATTCATACACGTATTCTCTCTAATCTGTCTACTCTCTCTAATCAGACCCCGCCTCTGGCTAAGAAAAGAGACACAGGCCATGCAGTTGTCAATTCAGCCAGTACCACAACCTCCACAAGGGGAGGGCTGGGCTCTTCTGCACTCACACTGACATTGCAAGTCCAACCTGATCCTCAGGAGCTCTGCCTTGCCCTCACTGATTTTAGCCTTGAACTGTGCCAGTGGAAAAAGGTCTGGCTGCTGCCACCTGTAGGGTACAACAGGCAAGGTCTAGTGAGTCAAAGCAAATTGTCCAGCGAAAATTAGGGGGAAAGGAGGAGGAAAGAGAATAAACTCCTCTTCCTCTTTGACTCTAAAAAAAGAACTGATCCCAGATACAGCACTTGGGCAAAGCTTTCTTCAGAGATCTTCTCCAGGACTGAAGATTGTTATGCCATCTTGTGAATTTGTAGCCAGCTCAGTAATTACCATTTTGTATTCATTTTCTTTCCTTCTTGGTTCTTTTTCCCTTATTCTTGTATACTACTGGCATTGCCCTTCCTAATAAAATCATACTATGTAAGCTTGTCTTAGGCTGTGTTTTCTAGAGAATCTAGACCAAAACCTGGTTATCAAGTTATAACTTGATTTATATAATGGATTTATTTTTCCTTTCCTTACTTTATTTCTGACACTCACTAAATATTTATAGAAAATGCTTGGAATAATACAGGAGGAAAAACAAACTTGACTATGCTCCCAGGAGGTTATTTCCTGTAGCTATGTTTCTCCACACTTTAAATAAGGATAACAGAATCCATCTCTTAGCATGGTTGTAAGGATTAAATGTGATAATGCATGTATAATGCTGAGCACAGTAGTGTTACATGCTCAGTAGACGTGTACAGTACTTACTATTGTCATTATTATCATTACTGAAGTTTACTGAGCATATTGTTTGGTCAACACATGGACTGGCCAGGAAACAGCTAAGATAGTTTGTTCTGTTATACAAAGCTGAGACCTGGACTGGAAAGATAACTATAAGAACCATAGTAAAAGGAATTTAGAATCATCTTATAGGAAAAGAATGTGGGTTACTTTTTAAAAATAATTTCTAATTATTATATAGGGGCTAGTGATTATGTAGAGTCTAGTTGTCTCTGTTTTCACTGGGTTTATAAATAACACAAAGAGGTTTAAACAAGAGCATTTGTAGTTCACTCTATAGAGAAAAAAATAAAAAAGTTAAATCTCTATAATTGAGACTTAAGTATTCACCCTGGGATGTCTTTTTAAAATAATTTATTACTCACAATTGAGAATTTTTTTTATTTTTAGAAATTCTTTTTTTTTTTCATTTATTTATTTTTGAGAGACAGAGCATGAACAGGGGAGGGGCAGAGAGAGAAAGGGACACAGAATCTGAAGCAGGCTCCAGGCTCTGAGCTAGAGGTCAGCACAGAGCCCAACATGGGGCTCGAACCCACAAACTGTGAGATCATGAGCTGAGCCAAAGCCAGATGCTCAACCAACTGAGTCACCCAGGTGCCCTGATTGAAAATGTTTTAAACTCGTATACTACTTGAAGATAGGACGACTTAATAGTTCCCGGAGGTTCCCATCCAAGCATTTGACCTTAGAGACTCCAAAATTTGTATTTGTGTGTTGTTTATTTGTTGTATATGAACATTATATATAAGATAAAGCAACTGAGTAATTATGGGGTAGCCAAATTATATTATTCTCTGTATCCTTGAGAACCAGATCCTCAATTTAGAAGAAAGGAAACACATGTAATATACATTAAATAAAATTATGTAGTCCGGAATTATATTTGGCATACTATGCCTCAATAGGCATCTATGAGGTATTTTCTTTTCATAGTCTGTCTGCTGAAAGAGACTGGAAACAATGGCCAATTTAGTAACAGTGACTGTACTTTAACTCCTGACTGTCACTTTAAAATATCATTTTTTTCTATTATAAGAAAAGATTCAGGACATCTCAGAGAATAATTGACCTCAGGACTTGCACAAGAAATGTACAAGGAAGCCTGGAACCAAGCGTATCATTATGATTAGCAAGAGTAGTGAACACTAATAGAGTTATGCACAAAAGTTCCTATTTTTCCCAAAGGGGCAATATGAGGTTTAATAAAGTGAAGCATTTTAATAGATTGACATCATGAACCAGTTTAAATCTATGAGTTCAGATTTGGTTATGATATTTGTTATGTATTACAATGTTACAAATCACCTTAAAATTTAACAACTTAGATCAAAAACATTTTTTTATTCTCCCAGTTTCAAGGCTCTATTGGAACAGGAACAACTTTCAAGTTCACTCACATGCTTGCATGACTATTAACAGGCCTTAAGTCCTTACTGGCTATTGCCTGAAGACTTCAGATCTTCACTACATTGTCTCTCCTTAGGCAGCTCACAACATGGCAGCTGGCTCCAGTCACAACTATTGAGGGTGAGAGCAAGATGATGTGAGAAAGACAGAAGACACAGTCTCTCTGAAACCTAATCTCATATAAAACATCCAAATTTGGTCATATTCCGTTCATTAAAAGTAAGTCAGTAGGTCCAGCCCACATTCAACATGAGGGTATTAAGTAAGGGAGGAATCATTGGAAGCTATTCTAGAAGCTTCTTTCTGTGAACAGCATCAATTCATCATCTTAGAGTGGGGCAAAGAAATTAAGCCTTTGGGGAAAAAAATTCAAGAAAGATTAGTTGCTAACTTTGCAATATAGCTTTTCTCCTGCTTCATCATTGGGTTTTTGTTTCGTGTATATATATATTACATGGAATGTCTCAAGTTTTTTTCAATTATTCTTTGAGAATTATGGTAGGATTATATTGTCTAAAAAATGTCCTCAATGATAACTTCTATGCCACATGCACTTCTGCAATAAGATCTTTTCCACACATCAAGAGATGGAGTCCAGTCCTTTTTAGTATCTTCCTCCTCTTACTGAGTATTTTGAAATACTCCGTATTGGGACACTTCTTGGAACCCGACACGCATGGTGTAAAAGGCCCAAGCCACACTGTGAGGCTACATGTCGGCATTTGGCCAAGTCCAGCTGAATTCTCAGCCAAGAGCTAGCATGAATTGCCAGTCATGTGAGTGAGCCATCTCGACATGCCAGGTTAATTGAGCCCCCATTTGTCTGCAGCCTCATGCAACATGACATGAAACAGAAGAATCACCAACTTAAGCCAAGTTACGATAAGAACAGTAAAAGATAATAAATAGTTATAAACCACTAAATTATGGGTTTATTTATTATGTAGCAATAGATACCAGGCACGGGAATAATTGGGGGTCATTCAAGCATCCACTATCCAAGATCTTCTTTGTACTACACAGCAAAGTTCAGTCAAAAGGATCTGATATTGCCTTGACTTTATTTTTCTTTTAGCAGTCTTCATCACAAAGATTATTATCATTAAAAAAATGGAATCAACCACATGGGTTGCCTGGGTGGCTCAGTTGGTTAAGTGTCTGACTCTTGATTTCAGCCCAGGACCTGTTCTCATGCTTCTTGAGATCAAACCCTATGACAAGCTTTGTGCTCATAGCACAGAGCCTACTTGGGATTCTCTTTCTCCCCTCTCTCTCTCAAAATAAATAAACTGTAAAAAATGTAATCAATCCCATTTGTGTTACACATACCTTGAAAGCAAAATTATAATCTTGTTTTGATATAATGATAAATGTATATTTTAGTCCTTTCTGTGAATGGTCTAATTCATGATAGTTCAGTCTTCTCTGTTTTTCACGGTTTTTTTCCCCCATTTCTCATGTTTTTGAAGAAACTCTTCAGTGACTGCCTAAACATTTGTAAGCTTTTTATTTTTATTTTTTCTGATTTGGAGTAGTGCTGGTTAGATAAATAGATATATAGACAATTAGTAGCATTTTCATTATATCATTTTTCCATAAAGATCTTTTCAGTTCTTACTTTTCACCAGTGTTGCCTGCTGCTACATGGCTACCTAATGTTTGGGTTATGTTTAAACCTTATTTTTCCCACCAATATTTGTAATTTGTACCAAAATTTAACTAGTTATCAATTGAAATTATATCCAAGATTTTCTCTTTGTTTTGTGTGGTAGTTGCCAAGCATTAGCATGTCAATGAACTGAAACACTTTAAACACCACAAAATTGAAAGAATCAATGAATCTGCAACTAAAAGTTCCCATAAAAGAACTTCCCCATGTTTATTTTGGTCTACTTCTATCTCAAACTTTATTCCTTTAAATACATACCAAGCCAGTCAAATATCAATATCTAAATTGATTTGTTTATGATCAGTATAAACAAATGTATAGCCAAGTGAGGCATCTGGCAAAGTCTTCAAATGTTAACTACAACATTTTCACAAAACACGTTTTGAAATTTTTTATTGTTGCAGTCTTTGCTGTGGAGATGGACTAAGGTTATGCCCTTTCCTTTTCTTATAATCTTTGACTCAAGAAAAGGAAGGATAATTAATGCTTGGTATATAGTCTGGGAAATGCTATCAGCTTTTAGCAGACTTATTAAAGTATGTTGGGTTTTTAAAAACATACTGTGTGTTTTAACTGACTGTCTATTGAAACTCTCATGAGTTCATGAGGTCATATAAACATAGGAGGATGTAAATACTCTGTGAAAATCAAAGTGGAGAAAATGAAGAAGATCAAAGTGATCTGGTTTACAGCTTTCCTGGAATGTGAGGCTAGATTTTGAATTCTTTCCCCAATGATACTAACCATGCACTTTGTAGACCATGCATGTATGGTGGTACATTCCTGAAAATGCTGTTTAACTTACTGACTTAGAGGCCCTACTCCGTTTTTCTTAAACTGAAGTGAAAAAAATAAGACTGGAATAAATTAAGAATATTGGGATAAACTGGAAACTTCAAATAGAGTTTAGAAATATTTGAGGGAGGGGTGTTAAGAAATAACAGCGGAGGTTCTTTCAACATCTCTTTCAAAATTGGGTATAAATGTAATTTTCTCCATAAAAATAATAGATTGTTACTCTGAAATCAATATTAATTATGGAACTATAAAGGGACATGGCATTTAAAAGGATTTTATATTGTGACAATTAGAAACATTTTAAAAAGAAATCCAAACATTTCCAACGTCAAGATGTTGCTTTAAAAAAACAAGATTTTAGTCTCTTTATAGGAACTTTGCACATGCACCACAGTGAACATAGTAGACATGAAGACACGTAGTGAACACAGTGGACAGTAGGACATGCGACTGGGTGAGATGCCCCTTTACTGCACTCCTAACATGTTTCCTTCACTTTCCCTGCTCCACCCTCCAGCTTATTCTTACGGGGTTCCAGGATTTTAGGAGTGGCTCATCCCATTTTAAATTCCTACTTATGAGTCCTGCTAGTAACCTGTCCCCTCTGTTGTTTTCTTACAGCGTGTTCTCAGAGTTCAGAAAAGAAAAAGAGTGAAAGGGGTCATTTCAAGTAGAAGAATGCATTACACTTTAATTTGCCTCTTTTCCTCCAATTCCTATCCCCTTCCCTGCTTCTTCCATCAGAATAGCTCTCTCATGCATGCATCTTACTTAATCTTTGGCAGTTTGCAACTAGATATATTCAAGTGGCTAAATTATTTTTTTATATATTATTTATTTACTTATTTAAATAGTTTGTTGTCAAATTGGTTTCCATAAAACACCCAGTGCTCTTCCCCACAAGTGCCCACCTCCAACACCACCACCTCTTCCCCCCCTCCCCCTCCCCCTTCAACCCTCGGTTCCTTTTCAGCATTCAATAGTCTCTCAGGTTTTGTGTCCCTCTCTCTCCCCAACTCTCTCTTCCTCCTCCGCTCCCCCTGGTTCTCCATTAGGTCTCTCCTGTTCTCCTGGTAGACTTATGAGTGCAAACATATGGTATCTGTCCTTCTCTGCCTGACTTGTTTTGCTTAGCATGACACCCTCAAGGTCCATCCACTTTCCTACAAATGGCCAGATTTCATTCTTTCTCATTGCCATGGAATACTCCATTGTATATATACCACATCTTCTTGATCCACTGACCTGGTGATAGACATTTAGGCTCTTTCCATGATTTGCCTATTGTTGACATTGCTGCTATGAACATTGGAGTACATTTGTCCCTATGCATCAGCACTTCTGTATCCCTTGGGTAAATCCATAGCAGTGCTATTGCTGGGTCATAGAGGAGTTCTATTAATAGTTTTTTGAGGAAACTCCACACTGTTTTCCAGAGCGGCTGCACCAGTTTACATTCCCATCAACAGTGTAGGAGGGTGCCCATCTCTCCACACCCTCGCCAGCATCAATAGTCTCTTGATTTGTTCATTTTAGCCACTCTGACTGGTGTGAGGTGGTATCTCAGTGTACTTTTGA
>NC_043707.1:76632525-76633265 GCF_006229205.1 Suricata suricatta
TCGTTTCATGTGCCTGTAGGCCATCTGGATGTCCTCTTTGGAGAAGTGTCTGTTCATGTCTTCTGCCCATTTCTTCACTGGGTTATTTGTTTTGTGGGTGTGAAGTTTGGTGAGTTCCTTGTAGATTTTAGATACTAGACCTTTATCTGATATGTCATTTGCAACTATCTTTTCCCATTCAGTCGGTTGCCTATTAGTTTTCTTGGTTGTTTCCTTTGCCTTGCAGAAGCTTTTTATCTTGATGAAGTCCCAAGAGTTCAGTTTTGCTTTCAATTCCCTTGCCTTTGGAGATGTGTTGAGTAGGAGATTGCTGCAGTGGAAGTCTAGGAGGTTTTTTCCTACTTTCTCCTCGAGGGTTTTGATGCTTTCCTGTCTCACATTCAGGTCCTACAGCCATTTTGAGTTAATTTTTGTGTATGGTGTAAGAGAGTGGTCTAGTTTCATTCTTCTGCATGTTGCTGTCCAGTTCTCCCAGCACCAGCTGCTAAAGAGGCAGTCTTTTTTCCATCGCATACTCCTTCCTACTTTGTCAAAAATTAATTGGCTGTACATTTGTGGGCCCAGTTCTGGGTTCTCTACTTCTGACTTTCTTTAACCTACACACCAAATACATTGTAATGAAAAAGAGGAAAGCTCATATACTTTTTGCTTTCCAAAAATAAAAGAAAATATATTTATTAAGTACTTATTAAGCTTTGGATATCATTTGTGGTACTTACCACACATGTCTTTGTGATGAA